>NC_068938.1:159366856-159596856 GCF_016801865.2 Culex pipiens pallens
AATATTTCTGAAATTTTTTTCCTCCACATGGCCGCATGCCAAGTTGTATTTTTATGCTCAAGGAATGTGGGGCAACAAGTTTTACCTAAATACATGTCCAGGAAATGACTCAGAGTCCCATCCTAGAAGGATTTTCAAATTTATTGAATATTTGAATTAAAATATTTGAAGTTCATATATTTCTGGAATTTTTTTCCTCCACATGGCCTCATGCCAAGTTGTATTTTTATGCTCAAGGAATGTGGGGCAACAAGTTTTGCCTAAATACATGTCCAGGAAATGACCCAGAGTCCCATCCTAGAAGGATTTTCAAATTTATTGAATATTTGAATTAAAATATTTGAAGTTCAAATATTTCTGGAATTTTTTTCCTCCACATGGCCTCATGCCAAGTTGTATTTTTATGCTCAAGGAATGTAGGGCAACAAGTTTTGCCTAAATACATGTCCAGGAAATGACCCAGAGTCCCATCCTAGAAGGATTTTTAAATTTATTGAATATTTGAATTAAAATATTTGAAGTTCAAATATTTCTGGAATTTTTTTCCGCCACATGGCCTCATGCCAAGTTGTATTTTTATGTTCCAGGAATGTAGGGCAACAAGTTTTGCCTAAATACATGTCCAGGAAATGACTCAGAGTCCCATCCTAGAAGGATTTTCAAATTTATTGAATATTTGAATTAAAATATTTGAAGTTCAAATATTTCTGGAATTTTTTTCCTCCACATGGCCTCATGCCAAGTTGTATTTTTATGTTCCAGGAATGTAGGGCAACAAGTTTTGCCTAAATACATGTCCAGGAAATGACTCAGAGTCCCATCCTAGAAGGATTTTCAAATTTATTGAATATTTGAATTAAAATATTTGAAGTTCAAATATTTCTGGAATTTTTTTCCGCCACATGGCCTCATGCCAAATTGTATTTTTATGTTCCAGGAATGTAGGGCAACAAGTTTTACCTAAATACATGTCCAGGAAATGACTCAGAGTCCCATCCTAGAAGGATTTTTAAATTTATTGAATATTTGAATTAAAATATTTGAAGTTCAAATATTTCTGGAATTTTTTTCCGCCACATGGCCTCATGCCAAGTTGTATTTTTATGCTCAAGGAATGTAGGGCAACAAGTTTTGCCTAAATACATGTCCAGGAAATGACCCAGAGTCCCATCCTAGAAGGATTTTTAAATTTATTGAATATTTGAATTAAAATATTTGAAGTTCAAATATTTCTGGAATTTTTTTCCTCCACATGGCCTCATGCCAAGTTGTATTTTTATGTTCCAGGAATGTAGGGCAACAAGTTTTGCCTAAATACATGTCCAGGAAATGACTCAGAGTCCCATCCTAGAAGGATTTTCAAATTTATTGAATATTTGAATTAAAATATTTGAAGTTCAAATATTTCTGGAATTTTTTTCCGCCACATGGCCTCATGCCAAGTTGTATTTTTATGTTCCAGGAATGTAGGGCAACAAGTTTTACCTAAATACATGTCCAGGAAATGACTCAGAGTCCCATCCTAGAAGGATTTTTAAATTTATTGAATATTTGAATTAAAATATTTGAAGTTCAAATATTTCTGGAATTTTTTTCCTCCACATGGCCTCATGCCAAGTTGTATTTTTATGTTCCAGGAATGTAGGGCAACAAGTTTTGCCTAAATACATGTCCAGGAAATGACTCAGAGTCCCATCCTAGAAGGATTTTCAAATTTATTGAATATTTGAATTAAAATATTTGAAGTTCAAATATTTCTGGAATTTTTTTCCGCCACATGGCCTCATGCCAAGTTGTATTTTTATGTTCCAGGAATGTAGGGCAACAAGTTTTACCTAAATACATGTCCAGGAAATGACTCAGAGTCCCATCCTAGAAGGATTTTTAAATTTATTGAATATTTGAATTAAAATATTTGAAGTTCAAATATTTCTGGAATTTTTTTCCTCCACATGGCCTCATGCCAAGTTGTATTTTTATGTTCCAGGAATGTAGGGCAACAAGTTTTGCCTAAATACATGTCCAGGAAATGACTCAGAGTCCCATCCTAGAAGGATTTTCAAATTTATTGAATATTTGAATTAAAATATTTGAAGTTCAAATATTTCTGGAATTTTTTTCCGCCACATGGCCTCATGCCAAATTGTATTTTTATGTTCCAGGAATGTAGGGCAACAAGTTTTGCCTAAATACATGTCCAGGAAATGACTCAGAGTCCCATCCTAGAAGGATTTTCAAATTTATTGAATATTTGAATTAAAATATTTGAAGTTCAAATATTTCTGGAATTTTTTTCCGCCACATGGCCTCATGCCAAATTGTATTTTTATGTTCCAGGAATGTAGGGCAACAAGTTTTACCTAAATACATGTCCAGGAAATGACTCAGAGTCCCATCCTAGAAGGATTTTTAAATTTATTGAATATTTGAATTAAAATATTTGAAGTTCAAATATTTCTGGAATTTTTTTCCGCCACATGGCCTCATGCCAAATTGTATTTTTATGTTCCAGGAATGTAGGGCAACAAGTTTTGCCTAAATACATGTCCAGGAAATGACTCAGAGTCCCATCCTAGAAGGATTTTCAAATTTATTGAATATTTGAATTGAAATATTTGAAGTTCAAATATTTCTGGAATTTTTTTCCGCCACGTGGCCTCATGCCAAATTGTATTTTTATGTTCCAGGAATGTAGGGCAACAAGTTTTGCCTAAATACATGTCCAGGAAATGACCCAGAGTCCCATCCTAGAAGGATTTTTAAATTTATTGAATATTTGAATTAAAATATTTGAAGTTCAAATATTTCTGGAATTTTTTTCCGCCACATGGCCTCATGCCAAGTTGTATTTTTATGTTCCAGGAATGTAGGGCAACAAGTTTTACCTAAATACATGTCCAGGAAATGACTCAGAGTCCCATCCTAGAAGGATTTTCAAATTTATTGAATATTTGAATTAAAATATTTGAAGTTCAAATATTTCTGGAATTTTTTTCCTCCACATGGCCTCATGCCAAGTTGTATTTTTATGCTCAAGGAATGTGGGGCAACAAGTTTTGCCTAAATACATGTCCAGTAAATGACCCAGAGTCCCATCCTAGAAGGATTTTCAAATTTATTGAATATTTGAATTAAAATATTTGAAGTTCAAATATTTCTGGATTTTTTTTTCATTCACATCCAAATTTTCATACTCCAGGAATGTAGGGCAGTAAGTTTTGCCAAGAAACATGTCCAGGTAATGTTAATTGTTCGTTTTTTTGAATTTTTGGATTCTCTCTTAAAATTGTTCCTAGGATAACCATGACAAGTTATCCCGCATGCCATAAAGATGGCCGCCATAGCGCTATAAATTATTCCTAGGATAACCATCTGTAGGATAACTTTTCCCACCTCTTTATTTCTAATTTAGGAGGAAAAATTTAATTATTCTTGTCCACTAAAATGAAAATAATGTCTGCACGTATCAATATCAAGTGGCAGATTCCTGCCAGATTTGGTGAAATGCTCAATTTCGTTGAATTAAGTTTGGTAGACCTAAAATAGGTACAAGGCCCAAAATAGGGACAAATATCCTATTGGAAAACAAATAAAAATGTGTTTTTGAAAATCACTTATCTCCAAAAAAATTAAACAGTCCAAACTTGATTATTCGAAGGCCATTGAAAAATCGAACTACAAAAAATCGCTATCTTATTTTGACTGTAGAAATAATTCAAATATAAAAAAAATGTATCCCTCCACGACCCAACTCCGCCTTTGGGCGGGCTTTTTGTTTATTTATTTTTTAGCTTCAATCAATTTATAAATTCATCAAAAATAAATTTTTCACACATTTTTTAAAGACGAATTTGTTATTTTGCCTGTTACAATGTTTTTAAAAATGTTATAATTTCCGGGGTCAACATTTAAAAAACCCGCCAATTTCAAATGACATTTTCTATATTATATGTAAAAATAAGTATGCAGTATTTTGTGTATTGTCCTAGGCTATTCCTCGACGCATTTAAAAAAAAAGAATAATGGTATCATTATAAAGTAAAATACCTTTCTTTAGTAAGAAAGGCATAAAATGTGAAAGAGAGCAAAAATTCAAAAAGTGGCTGTTAAAACATGAAAAAAATCAAATAGGCAAAAGGTAAAGATAAGAGGTGAGAGAATAATCCAAACAAAAAGAATAAACAAACATCAACTAAGCATGATAAATACTAATAAAAAAGCTAAAAATGAAACAAGAAAAACATAAAAAAGAAGTTAAGTTTTTCGTAGGAAAAAAGTTGATCAAATGACCTCTTGAACAAAGGAAAAATAAAAAATATCGAAAAAAAAAGTTTGGCGTTAGAGGATTCTAGACAATCAATTATAAAAAATTAACTAAGTAGATCTCGAATTTTATGTAGATTAATATTAAAAGAAAAAAAAAATAGGCTTATTTGTTCATGATGTGATTATTCAAAGTCCTATACAAACCTTCGAATAATCAAAACTTCGGATAAATGAGACTTTGGATAATCGATTCTGGACTGTATTTTCAATATTAATTTGAAATTCTAATATATTATTAACAGAATTGTTGGTATTTTTTACCAGTTTAACTTATTATTGATTTTTTTGTAGTATGATTTGTGTCCTTTTTCTTTAAAGCATATTTCAGTTTAAAATATTGTAGAAGATTTTTGTACACAGTAACAATTTGAACAGAAAACATAAAAATCACGATCTAGAATTGTTGTTCTTTGGTTGATTTTTTTAAGTATAACAATATCCTGCGAATCAAATTAAATTTAATATTTTTTTATTTTTGGTGAACTCCAACTTCCTCAAAACTATTCCACGCCATAAAAATTCTTGTCCAAAGTCACCTCCTCCCAACAGTACCTGCAACACACACCTTGAACATTGCACCCTCGCGCACAATTGTACTCTTGCGTTTTTTTGCTGCCTTTTCATACAACACCTCATATTATTTCCATTTGGCGCGCTTTCTGGTACATTGATTAGAGAAATTTTAGGAGCTAGGGCTTCTTCTTTGCACACCTACTAACTGACTAACTAACGAAAAAAAAAAAAACATACAAAGAATCGTAAAACCAACGTTGCTGGGTGGCTCCGACCAAAGTTGTGTATTTGCGGAATGTTTCGACTTTAGTTCACTTTTGGTTTCGTTTAGGATAAGATGTGTGTTTGGGCACGTGTTGTTTGGAGTCGTTTTTCGGGGAGTGAAGGGTTTTGGAGCCTATCGTGGGTGGTTTTGGATGGATCGGTAGGATCTGCACGTGGAATTTGAAGCCTCAGAAAAAGGAAAAGTGGTATCATGCTCGAGTGATTAGTGTTGAGGATTCGTGCGTGATTGGTAGTGCTCTCTATGAAGTGGTTTTTTTTCATGTTCAGAAAAGCAATTGGCCTCATTAAAAGCAAGGAGGTGCTTTAAGTGCCTCCCCCCCCTCTCACCTTCTAAAACACGTGTGCAAATGCAACAAGTCTGCAACACGATGTTGTATGTGTTCGATTTGAATGTTTCGATTAGGGTTGCTCGTCTCTGCGTGTGTTGTTTTTTCGCACTTCAAAGTGTGCTGTTTGAATTAAGGTGAAATCGAGAGGGGGGAAAAAAAGGAAAATTTGCACCATCGCGGGCCAATCAAGTGCTGTAAATCAAAAGCTTAATACTTCAACGGCAGCAATCGGTACAGTCCAACCCAGGTCCAAGACTCGCCCCTGCCCCCTGCCAGCAGCAGCATGAAGAAGGTGAAATCGGCGGCGGATTTGGATTTGAATGTAAACTCACCGATCTACCGGGAGTTTCTGCTGGGTTTAAGGTGTGTGTGTGTATGTTGCATTATTGGCCCCGCCAGTAAGGCACTCTGTTGTAGGTAAATGAAGTATGTCGATGGATGCGATCTGGTGAAACATGCTGTTTGATTGGATGTAGCGCTGGTACACATGCGTTGATGGGAGGTGCGAACAAAAAAATCACTTTTGATTTCTACTAGGGCATTGGTGGATTGGAGAGTTCGACGATTTACGTTAGTAAAACGAGTCGATTTTTGTGAAAATCATTATTTGAAGTCTCTACAGAAACATTCGGATTATAAGGTTATAGATAATCGAGTACGGACTGTATCAGTATTACTTCAAAAGAGAAAATAGGGTTTTATATTTAATCCGGAGCGTTTGGTACGATATGTCCACGCATCCTTCCTCTCCTGTAGATTCTGGAAAATGTGATCCGTTCACAGAATCCTCTCTGCGGGTAATGCAACTTAGTAGGCCTGGCCACTTTAATAATTAATGTTCAAAAAAAAAACTTTGGGCATATTCTAACCACTTGTTCTTCAATGATGCTTACTTCGAACTGGCTGCGCTTGTGTTCAATTGTACAAAATTTGAAAAAAAAAATGGATTTAATCTTTAACAATCGATCTAATACTTAAGTTTTGAATGGTCATCAATTTCTAACTCAACTTATTTCAATAACTTGAACAACTGTTCATTCAATAACATGCAATAGAAACTCTAAAATTTGAAAAATATGGTAAAATATATTGGGTTTGATTAATTTGGTATTTAGTTATGCCCTAGAACAGGGGTGCTCAAGGTTTTAGATACTCGGGCCAGATCTAAATCTGTTTATCTAAAAAAACGTTGTTTCAATTCATAAAAACGAAAAATATATCTATCAGCTGAATCTGCCCATGTTCGCATAAATGTCCCATATGCAAAAACAGCAAGCTGAGAAAAACGCATTTGAAGTTTGTCCCATCCATAAGGCTACGTGTTAAATTTGCGCGAAAAAACTGGATTTCCTCTTGATTTCTTGAACAAAGTACTGGATGTTATAGGCTCTTTCGAAAGAGCACACAATTTTCAATCAAACTGCATCAATAACTCGAAATCGATGAAAACGCATATGGGACATTTATGCGAAGAAGTATTTATCAAAATTGTGGGTATTTTTTTATTTTAATACTCAAATATTAGAGAACAAAAATGGTCTTGTTTTGAATGCACTTGTAATTTAACTGTTTTTTTTTCAGTAAACATATTTTAAAAGGGCTGATTTACACATGCAAAAATGGTTTAATAGCAACAATTAGATGTTACGCACCTTGTCTTTACAGTTATCTACTATAGCCAAATTTGGAGTTTCAGAGTTCTTTTCTAAAAATGTTTGATAATTTTTTTGACGAAATTAACACTTTTCAATCACATTAAAACGAATGAAATTGTTTCAATTAGATAGATTTTCAACAAACTATCTGTTTCATAAAATCGTGATCAAGGTATGGATAAAAGTTCCTTCAAAAATACATTTTTTATAAATTAACATTCGAAAGCCTAAAAAATAGTATTTTGTGAGGTTTTGGATAGCATTTAATCTCAACGAAAAAATAAAATAAAAAAAGTAGATAAAATTGTAGCCACCACCGTTTTTGGCAACATTAAGGGAGTTTTATTTTACAAAACAAGGATTTAACAAAATAGGAAAATTACAAAAACAAATATTGTTGAGATAATGTTTTCTTTTTTTGTAAAAACGATCCATAAATAACTCTCAGAAGGATGATGAGTTGTTAAGGGACCCTCTCCTTAAATTAAACCTAGCAATTTATTTGGTGAATTATGGTAGCGATTTAAAAATTAATTTGCATGATTCAGTCCATACTCGATAAGCCGATGACCTCGGAAAAAATTCGCTTCCGTTAACGAATCAGAAAAAAAAATTTCGATGCTTTGTTTTTAATGGTCGAGTTTAAAATACGTCTACTCTAAACTACTCTTAAATGATTAAGAATTTTAAAATCCAAGATGGTGGACAAAATGGCGGTGATAACATATTGAAAAAATGCATTTTTCAATGTTAAAGGCAATCAAATATTCAGAACTCGAATTTGATGTTTGAAATAGGAAAATAAAAAAAAACTAAAGAAAATATTTTGGTCATGATTTGATTATCTTAAGTCCCATACAAACCTTCGGATAATCGAACTTCGGTTAATCGAGTCTGAACTGTAAATTTGTATCAGCATAGAAATTAATTCCGTCCAAAAATAATTAATTTTCTCTTGACATTACATTGTTATTGAGTGGTCTCAATTTATTTATTTAAATACATGAGAGTTTGGGTAAGAATTGAACAATTATTCATCCAAAAGACTGAGGAAGCTAAAAGCTTCACATTGCCAAAATCAGAATCAGAATTCGAATTTGGCTCAGGCACTAATTCTTCACATTTTTAATTGCAAATGCGTTAAGTTGTTTCGATATCATAGAAGTGATTACAAACATATTATTAAGTCTCTCTGAAAGCCAAGAAGCAAAAAAAGTGACAGCAAAATCAAGTGTATCAATTTTTATCTCAACATTCCAAGATTTACAAAAATTAAAATGAAAAATTAGCGTTTGTTCTTAAGATCATCTTCAATTGTTTCCAAGAAATCGAGTAATTTTGTTGTGAAAAATGATATCAATCTATAACAAAGGTATTTTAAGTTATTTTTAAACCTTTTAAGAGTAAAAAAAAAACAAGCTGAAATGATGATCATAACGATTTACTACGATGTTTAGTTTTTCCTCCTTAACCATACAAAAAATAATAATAAAGTATTTGGTGTAAGTTCTGAATTCTTCTGGATTTTAATAACTAATACATATGTTAATAGCCTTTTATTAATTTATGAAAATCTTTGAAAATGCCTTACTAAATAGCTCAAATTCATTTAACATGATCACATCAAATCCAATCTGCAATTTCGATCATCCGGGCACCTGTTTGATAGAAGTGATAACACCAAATGGTTGTTAAATTTTATTACAAGCCGTTTAACAAAATGGTTGGCCATTAAAGAAAAGTGAATGTTGCTCCATTACATTGCTCAATAATTTCTTTTTATGTTGCTACTTGTTTTATGCAAGGACTGCCACTTGGCATCTTAAAACTTGTTGTCATTTCTTTAGGGTCTGAAAATATTCAATCAAACAAATACAATCACTATTTTTAAATTATCATTCAACGCTCTTCCAATTGATAAAGTTATTACAATTACGTGCCTAAACCACCCTCTCGTGTAATCATCTTCCGATCAGATAATGAACTCATACTTCGTTTACCTCTCGCCCGTTGATTGATTCCCATTCCGACGAACAGTGATCGAGACTGAGAATTGGCGCAATCCAATCATCCCAGCACCTCATCAAGAACGTACCAATTTCATCATCTTCCCTGTTTTTGCCTTGTTCATATCATTCGTACATCTTCTACGTACTACCTACTTTAAGCTGAGCTGAGCTGACACCGAGATCGTGTAATGATATGCCATTATCAGAACGGCAAAATGGTATTCACAGTTTCATCTGCTGTTTCGTACACGTTGCATGAAGTTTACTAGATTTTTCTATTAATTTTTTAAAAAATTTGTCAAAAGTAAACTACGTAACTCACTCCTGAACAGACACGCCACATCAACTGTCATGTCCCACCTGGAATGACACCTTGGAAATAAATATCACAACAGAACCCGTGACAATCCGTTTCCTGACTAAACTGACACATATCTTGTGGGAATAGAACCCAGACCCTCCCCCTGGCCAGCCTTCACCCCTTTCCAGGGAGAAGAATAGCATGTTAATTACAGACCACCACAGATGGGGAACATGTTTTTGTTGTTGTTTTGTTTACTGTGTGCTCTTTTGCGTTCATTTTTCAATGTCTTTCTCTCTCTGTCTCTAACATTAACCGACCGATCCCGCCTTGTGACCCAGAAGCAGCCAACGATCGCCATGTATGTAGTATTGTGCAGTTTGGAGCACAGCCGGTGATTTAGATGAGAAACATGTGAACTTTCCGACTTGGCAGGCGACCACCCTGGCATTGTCATTTAATAATAATGATAGTTTGAGAGATTGTCTGAGAACTACGGGAACTACCAAAAAATTCGATGTATGAATTGCACAATTTTCATAACAAATTTGATGATTTTTAATAAAGAAGAATGACGTTCGAAGACTTCCCAGAATTACAAGCAAGCAACAAATGGCGTCTTTTCCAAGAATCATTACCCTTTTTGCCAAATTAAAGGTCCACAACATACAGAAGAAACGAAAAATTCAAGAAAAAGGTGTGTACTACACACGCAGCAAGTTGAAAGAAAATTTAATGAAAGACTTGGCTTCTCAATCAAACTATCGAAATTGAAAAGTGTCGGTGCCGAAAAGTCAAACGCTGGTACAGCAAACAAAGAACTGATCAAACAAAAAACACGGCCACACAAACGCGATTCGAAATTGACGCGTGAGTTCGACCACAGTGACGGAGAGACGTCAAAGATATCTCTTGGCGATTCAAATAAAAAAACTGTAAACTGTCTACCTGTTTTAACAACAAATTTTATATTTGAAAGTAAAAAAAAACCATTTGCTAGATTTTCGGAGAAATTTATTTTAGCAAAAAATCCCGAAAAATTATAGATCCTTTTTTCATAACACTTTAAGTTTCCAATTTAGAAATTAGTTCTATCAGCATAGAAAAACGTAAAAGGACTCTGAAAATGCAGTCCATTCTCCGATATGAACAGATTTTTCATGAGAATTGTTTTTAAGTAACACATTCATACTTATTGTTAATTAACTTAAAAACCTGAAATTTCGTTAAAACTAACATAGATACGAGCAGCTTCGAAAAGTTTCATAAAATTTCCTTTCTAATGACAAGTCCCATTTTTTGCAGTTGATTAACGAAAAATTACAGCGATTTTCAAACTAAATTTCAACTTTTTATGTTAAATTTATATCTCTTCACGGTCCATACAAAAAAAAATCTTTTTTGCATGGAGCGTAAACAACTTATGGATAAATCAGACTTTTCGCAATAATTTAAGAATTTTCACTAAAAATTGTAACACAGAAAAATGTTGCGCCGTTTAATATGAAATAACAAAATATAGCACTTTCCAAAAATCTGTTATTTGTAAAACAAAAAATCATTATTTATCTTTAAAAACTATAAAACTGTGAATTTTTTGAAAATTTCACTTCGCTGATAATTTGAGTCTTTGCCTATAAAAATTGTAATACTGTGAGTTTTTCAAATTAAAAAAAAAATCCAAATTTTGCGTCGTTCAATACCCATATTGCTAAATTTGAAAATTTATTTAACAACAAAATATGTAAAACAGTGAAAATCTACGTGATATTTTACGATACCCACAAATAAGCCGATGATAAAAATTAAATTATTTAAAAAACAAGGTATTTTTTGAAAAACAGAGTATTTAACATTATTTTTTTCAAATTTGGTTATGATAATTTTTATTTTATTTTGCTATCATTAGGGTGCTTTCAAATACTGCTACTATTTATCATGCTCAATCATACTGGTATTTTTTTTACCAAGGCATTTTTTATTATGAAATTTTCAACCACAGATTGGAAACAGATAAAACAATATTGTCTAGTGAATGTTTAGAAATGTCGAAACCATTTGATAGTAGTTGAAATAATATTACATGGCGAAACATGAATTTTAACCTATCGTGATACAATTAACTCTTAAAATAAGTACAGTTGCATTGAAATTTGTTAATAATTCTAAATATATAAGTTTAAATACTTCTGACTCACACATTTATACAAAATATGTTCAAATCGGTAAAAAAAAATCATGGTAAAATTACATCTGGCAAGGGGTACATCTCGTATTTCAGAAAAAATGTGTAATTTTGCCTCTGAAATATGTAATTTTACCATTATTCAGGTGTAATGTCACTTTTTCAGTCTAAAATGAGGTAATATTACATCATAAAAGAGGTAATATTCAACCTTCTAAAATTACACCTTCCTAATTTACACAATTTTTTGCTATGTGTTGATTTCTGAAAATTAAAATTATTTTGAATCAGCAAAAAAAATGTTATGGATTCATGAATTTAGAAGCTTTAGATTGTTTTTTTTTACTTTTATTTTTTTTCTTAACAATTACAATAAAATCATAGGGCAAGAAAATTAAAAAAAGAAAACCTCATTTATTATTCAAATTGTAATTTCTTATTGTAATATCAATTAAAAGCGTTTGCATTTTTAATAGACACATTCATGCCAAGGGTTACTCCCTTTCATGCTGCAGAAAACAATCACTCTGGAGTCGCCGAAAAATAGCGGAGAACAGAGCGTCTGTTGCTGATAGCACTCATCATGACGCGCGTCTTGCTTCTGGCCAAAGCTCGATCAAATTTTTAAAGACGGCACAACATAAAGCGAGCTTTAACGACTTTCTATTACTTGCAACTTTTGCGACGGGATCGTGACGCGGCAAATTGTTCGTAGAAGTTTGGGCACAGGTGGTGGGCTTCTTGTGCTTGAAACTTAAGATAAACATTCATTTCCTCTGGACGCCCCTGGGACTTGGCGGGGACCCATGATGGGAGACTTCCGCCCCACCTTGTTAATGGGATGAACTTTGGGATGAAAAATTGGGAAATTTGAAGAAAATCGTTGACCTCGGTAAAAATGTGCACAATCACTTGAGATATTACGTGGGTTTGGTTGAAGAACATTTAATTTAGTAGATTCTTTCAATTCTGGGACAAAGCATACTATAAAACCTTTTTATTTATTAAAGACAAAGCAATAAAGAAAGCACTTTGCATAGTTGTTCTTAAACACCATTTCTGAATAATTCAAAAGGCTCTCGCTGAGAGGTCAAGCTTGTTTTGCATACGATTTATTCTGTTGACTGATGAGCCAAATTACCTTTTTTATGGTTATCACCACAGAACGTCGTGTAATCACGCTCACCGCAAATGGTCCCCCGAGGCCCCTGATTAGCTCATTTAATTTAAATAATTACCCAATTTGCTCAGCAGTCGCCCATTTTCTTCCATGTTCTGAACTCGTCAGCGAAAGAGTCTCAAGTAGAAGATCACCTAGCCACTTCAGAGTCGAGAGGTTTAGATTCTCGTGATTCCCGTTAACTCTGTGGCGGCTCCGGTGTTGAATGTAGAATAATTTACGATTTGTTTTGATGAGGCTCTCTCTATACTTCGACGGCGGGGATTCTCGGTCTGATCTCGGTGGGGCGTTTCCAAACCATATAATTTAACGCCATTATTCAAACGCTTCTTTATAGTGTTCTAATCCATTTCGTTAACGTGTTTTTTTTTTCGTTTTCCGCTCTTTTCAGGTATGTGTGCTTTCGTAGACTAAAAGAAAACTTAAAAATGGTGATTTTTAATAATATTTGCGTAAGTAGATTTAAAGTTGCTTCAGAAGGTCCATCAAAAATCACCATTGTTCCGTTCCGAAACCATGTTCATATCTAGAAAACATTTGGGCACAAATCGAAGACAAAGTCCCTCGAGCAGGTTCAGTGAAACCACTTTTCAAATCGGACAACATCCATCTGGCAGGCCCCCAATAAAAACAAGTTTCACTGGTCTAGTTTTTTGCTGTTGCTGCTGCTGCCTCTATTTTTCTATATTGGCAAGCTAGCTTGTTCCTCACTCTTTGGTTGGCACCACATATCCCGGTCGTCTTCGGCAACATCTGGAACAAACTTCATGTGTGTCATGCGCAGTGGTTCCAGAGGATTGCTGGATTAATTTGGATTTTATTGAAATTGGATCAAAAAAGGCATTGAAAGCTTTTAATATTTTTATTAAATGTGAGGAACTTAAAAAATGTAAAAAAGCATTCGTTATAAAACTTAAACTTGGCAGTCTCTATTGCAAGATTTCTTCTCAGCTCTAAGCATTACAAGAATTGAGTAGTGTGAGATAATCCTCTGTAAAATTACCAAAAGACAATATTTTTAATTGGTACATATATTTTGTACCAGATGAAAAAAAAACCATTCTGGGTTATTGTAGAATCGAAAAGTATACATTTCCCATTAAATGACGTGTCCTGAAAATGTTATTTTTGCAATTCCGTCGTGAAACTACTTACTTTTCCTGTCATTCTTGAACGACGAAAAAGCCTACTTTTCTGTACCAAAAATAACTGAATCGTATAGCAACACTTTTCAAAATAAATGCTGAAAAGTTCTACTTTTCAGCACTCAAATGGGTGTTTCGAAAAGTAACACTTTTCAACATTTTTTGATTTAAACGATTTATTGACAATATATATGAAAATTTGACTTAAAATTTCACTCAGTTTGTGTTTTTTGGAATTGCAAAAAATGTTGTATGGAACTCGTTGCAAAACTTGATTTTTTCAGCACTCTTCGTATTAATACAACTCGGTGAACCTCGTTGGATAAATGTACGACCCGTGCTGAAAAAATCCTCTTTTTGCAACTTGTTGCATAAACTACTATTAAGTTTCTCCTTTTTTCAAACAAATGTAGATTTTTTCAGGTATTTTTGAATCAATTGATGAGATTCCTTGTCTGCTTTTACAAACAAGATTCACAAGAACAAGATTCAAAATGAGGTATTTCTGTGAGGTTTAACGCTCTTTTAAACAGGAGGCTGTCTTCATAAAATTAAATTAGTTATATTAGTTTTTGCATGCTTTTAGATGAAAGCCGTTTTTTAATCTTTAAAAATGATCTTTAATTAATTTTTCTATAAAATCATAAATCATTTTTAACAGTTCAAATAGTTTTTTTCGAGTTATTACACAAAAAATCACAAAACCATTTCAAAAATTTCAAAACTATTTCAATGAATTTTGTAAGCAACCTACATTTTTTTACATTTTGCGAAATGATCTTTGGTGAAATGTCCATTCAAAGCAGTTCTCAACGTTTTCACGAAAAATAATTTCAGTGAAACTTTTTTCTTGCCTTCTTTGAGTCCAAAAAGGACATTTGGTGTCATATCAAGTCTCCATACAATTATGTCAGCTGAGCAATTTTCATCTAAAACCGAAAATGGATTTCATATGTATTTTTTATTAGGCGCAAACTTTGTCCGGTCCTTTCTTAGGACTATAGAAGCTATTTTGTGTCATTGGTTCACCCATATGGGTAATTCTCCGCCAACTCACACAGCAGTTGCCCCGACCCCTCTTCGATTTGCGTGAAACTTTGTCTTAAGAGGTAACTTTTGTCCCTGATCATGAATCTGAGGTCCGTTTTTTGATATCTCGTGACGGAGGGGCGGTACGACCCCTTCTATTTTTGAACATGCGAAAAAAGAGATGTTTTTCAATAATTCGCCGCCTGAAACGGTGATGAGATAGAAATTTTGTGTCAAAGGGACTTTTATGTAAAATAAGCACGATTTGATGGCGTACTCCGAATTCCGAAAAAACTTATTTTTCATCGAAAAAAAAACACTAAAAAAGTTTTAAAAATTCTCCCATTTTCCGTTACTCGACTGTAAAAAATCGCGATAACTCGTGATGTTTGTAAGCAAACCCCTTAAGTCTATATATAAAAAAAAATAATTGTCTGCTCTACAACTTTGTAGAACATTGTTACACTCTAAAAAATAACCCTGCAAAGTTAAAAAAAAAACAAAAAAATTTAAAATGAAAATTTTTGTTCTAAATGAAAAAATTACCCTTCTGTGTCAATCTAGATTCGAAAAGTACATTAAATTTACCATAAAATGACATGTTCCAAAAATTTTTACAGTCGAGTAACGGAAAATGGGAGAATTAAAAAAAATTAGTGTTTTTTTTCGATGAAAAATAAGTTTTTTCGGAATTCTGGGTACGCCATCAAATCGCCGTTTCAGGCTGCAAATTATGTTAAAACACCCCTTTTTTCGCATGTTCAAAAATGGAAGGGGTCGTACCGCCCCTCCGTCATGAGATATCAAAAAACGGACCTTGGATTCGTGATCAGGGACAAAAGTTACCCTTAAGTAAAAGTTTCACGCAAATCGAAGAGGGGTCGGGGCAATTTTTCCTGATTTCGTGTGAGTTGGTAGAGAATTACCCATTCTTAATTTCAGTGAAACTTTCTTCATGCCCTCTTTGAGTCCATTTGAGTGACATTTGGCGTCATACGTTTACCCATTCCAGTCTCCATACAATTTTGACAGCTGAGCAATTTTCAACCAAAACCGAAAATGGATTTTATATGCATTATTTATTTTTTAAGAAGCTATTTTGTGTCATTGGTTCACCCATACAAGTTTCCATACAATTTTGGCAGCTGTCTATACAAAAATGGTACGTAAATTTTCGAAATTCTGTAACTTTTGAATGAATTTTCTAATCAATTGTAGGTATTGTTGAGAATTTAAAAAAAATAGGCACATAAAAACAATGCCGATTTTTTAATAAACTTTTTTTTTACAAAAACTCAATTTCCAAAAATTCGTATTTTTTTATTTTCGTGATTTTTGTTGTTTAAGGGAACAAAAACTTTTGAGCCATAGAGAAGTATGGTAAAAATTTCTGCCGCCGAGTTATAATTTTTGAAAAAAACTAAATACTATACATAAAAATGTTGATCCTTAATGTTTTATTTAAAATTGAATTTGCAATCGAAAAGTACTCAACAGATTTTTGATTAAGTGTTCCGTTTTCAAGAGCCGAAAGTTTGATTTGAGCGAAATATTTGCAGTTTTTTGTGACTATTTCTGTAAACTTGTTTCTTTTCGAAAACAATATTTACATATTTTTTTTTAATCAAGACTAACGATTCAAAAAGGGCAAAAAATTAAATATTACACCCAAAATGAAACTTTTGGCAATTAAACCTTGAAAACGGAGCACTTTACAAAAAATCTGTTGAGTACTTTTCGATTGCAAATTCAATTTTACATCAAAAAGTTTGGTCAAAAAAATGTTATGTGTGAAATTTAGATTTTGATCCCCTAAAACATGTCAAAAAATCTCGAAAATCAAAAAATACGAATTTTGGAAAATTGAGCTTTTGTGAAAGGATTTTTTAAACGATACCAACGTCTTCAGCAGCAAAGTTGTTAATTATTACCAAGAAAATTCAGGAAAAGTTTTTAACTCTTGAAAAAATCAAATTTATTGAATCTTTTTTTCTCTCTTCAAAAACACGATTATCACAAACACTCTTCCCTCTTCCATTTTTTTTATTTTTTCATGTGTTTAAGTGTACAAAAAAAGTCAACTTTTTAGTTATGATGCATGATGGACATTTTACCATTATTTTTGCCCAAGTTATGAATTTTCGTTTAAATAGTGAGTTTTGAAGTTTTGAATCTGCTGGAACATAAGCCACAAAAATTTCCTAAGTCATGATTAAAAAATGCATTTATTTTTAAATAATATACCTTAAACAGGCTGTAACTCTAAAAATTGTGAACTTTTTCAAAATGTAACAATAGTTGTTTTTTTTCTAAAAAATTATTGGATGATTATTGGAAATATTTTTGATAAAATTTTAGTACATTCAAAAAACTGATGACGCCAGATGTCCTTTTTGAACTCAAGGAACCCAAGTTTCAATGAAATTTAAAAAAAAATACAAAGGCTTATAACATTCAGCTTATTTATAAAAATTTACTTGAGAACTAGAAATACTCAAGATTTCGCTAAATTTCAAACTAGAAGTGTACTTTTGACGAATCACTCTTTATATTATAATTTAAAATTAATACTTGCTGTCATCTTATCCTGCTACTCATCATAAATGGGCCATCTCTGGTCCGAGTTCCTCACCCCACCAAACCATTTACAGAGCACCTCAGCAGTTGTTTACTAATCGGAGATAAACTGGAATCTGGAGTGCAAAAACTTGTCTAGCCACCTTCGTTGAAGTCATCAAACCATTATCTACGACCACTTCCACGCGTCAACACGTCCCGCGGCAAGCCAAGTTTGTGGCTCTGGTTTCTGGTTTCGCGGAAGATAATGGCCATTTAAAGTCTGCGCGAGAGAGAGTAGGACTGTCCGAGTGACCTATCTTCGGGCTCAGCCGGGACGACGTTTGTAGATCTTTGGCTCTGAGGGAGTAAAAGTTTGTGTTTTTTCCTCACTAAACGTTTAAACGCACATGGCTATCGGTTTCTGATGTGTGTTTTCTTAGTTTTTACAGTTATGACTTTGAGGTTGTTGATGCTTCTGCCCGGTGCTTTCAATTGAAGTGTCCATCTCATGTCCATCAGCGGCCCAAAGAGTCCGGCGGTCGATTCTGCAGAATCATCTCCTGTTTTTGAACTGGGGGGAACCGTATGGACGAACTTGAACCTATTGGAGGTTTCTTCTGGGGAAACCCCCCGTAACTGCACCGAAACTCATCGGAAAGTTTTAATAAACCGTTGAGAGCGGGGGGAGCTTATGTTGTTCAAATGTCTATAATCACGCAGAGGCGTGAGCAGCTTGTCCCGGTTGATCTTGATTTGAACGAGCCGCGTCCGCGGCCACGGTCAAAAGGGCCGCGGTCTCGGTAGCAGCGCACGACGACCTTTTTTGAGCAGTTTCCGCTCCATGTTCGGCGTTGTCATCGTGATGCATTTTCTTAAAGGGCCTCGCCGTTTAATAACTGGGGCCATACAAAGGAGAAATGTCTTCGTTTTTTTCTTTCTTAAAGACCCCCGGACGATGAATGAATGATGACCGTCGTGGTCGTCGTTTTTAATGCCCCTGTTGAACCACATAGCTGATTTGCATACGAAAAGACAGCACAGGGCAGGGAGGGCGGTAGTCATTAGTGAATGAATCCCTGGAATGCTACATGGAAGCGCCCCTTGTAAGCTTCTGATTTAAAATTTCTTCGAAAACAGTTAGAAAATGCAAATGAGAATCAGAGATAATAAATGGACCTGTGGGTTCGGACCTCGAAATCACGACGTTCTTGGCCTAGTTTGATTATGAGCTGTACAATTGGGGAATGGAGGGAGATTTTCGTTATTGATAGGTTGTTTTTGGGACATTAAATTTAATTTATAACCTCGCGTGGAGAAATTTTCGCATTTGACTACAGATGTGCAATCAAGCTTGTTCGAGAAAGGTATTAGATTTTTGTTAATGTCTTCTGATTACTAGGATTTATAGCGAGAAAGAAAATTAGAAAAGCTATTCATATTCGTTTTAGTTAGCTAGGTGATTCACAGAATTAGGTATGCAATGACTAGCAACAATGTGTCAACCAAACAATTAAATTCGTCCCTTCTCCAACCGTCAACCAAGTCAACCGTCCAATCTGTCATCAGTACCACTTTATTGTTGTTGTTGAACTGCAACTGCATCTTCGCAGTGCAACTTCCGTCGACACTAAAATCACTGCTGCGTGTAAAAAGTCAAAGACACAATCTTTGTAACTGCCACTAGCCACCGCCGTTGGCAGCCCCGATCTTCGGTGACTTTTCAATTGCCAGCTATTACTTATGCCATCAGCGGACATTAATTTTCTCCCGGTTATCTGTGCCGGGCTGAATGGGTCTTGCCACTGGCACTGCCGGCTATCCGTGCCGGCTCGAGGTTGACCATGGCCGTGACATGGCGAGTACGGCGTGCTGGTCGAAGTCAGGGTAGTTGAAAGGGTTTGAATAGGAACTCTTGTTTGAATATTTAGAAATTAGAAAAGGGGCAATAAAAATCATGCCCCATACATTTGTTCTGTTTTTTTTTAGTCTGGTTGTTTTTATAATGTTTCAGGCCCTCTTAACCCAAGGCTGGTTCAGTTCTATCACATTTTCATCCCTCTTATGGATTTTTTTTTGTCTCAGAAAATTCCAATATATTATGTGTCCAAAGAAGTCCGTTGCAAATATTTTTTTATATGACCAGTTGCGTCTTAAACAACATTTTTTTTGGAAACAGTCTGAAAATGCCTCTATGCTCTCTTGCAGTGCTGAAAATGTCAGGGGTCATGACGCGAAAATCGGCGACGCCGACCCGAATTTTTCATCTCCATTCACCAAATTACTAAACCGTGACATAAACAAACCCGACTCAGTCGTGAGTGCCCTAGCTCACTGAGCAGCTGCACTGTGTGGCAGTAGTCGACCAACGCTCATCCGACGTTGCACAGAAACAAGTTTTTACACAAAAAGTTTGCATTTATGCGTGAAAATGTTATTTTGAATATAAGTCATGGTTGTTCTAAGTGTTTTGAGCAGTCTAGAACCATTCAATCGTTTTAAAAAAGTCAAAATAGTGTTTAGAGAGGATTTTACGAGTCAGTCATATGACACAAATTGAGTTATTGTAGCTCATTTTTTTCATGTCTCTCATTCTCCAGCAGCTGACCGGCACGAATCAGGCGGCAGTGGTTGAACAGACACAGTAGGCTTACAGTACAGGAACAATCGCTCGCACGGCCGTAATTTTTACACTTTTGATTATTTTCAGTATGAGGAATTGTTGCTAGCAATGCAATTAGCTGATTCAACTACCGCATAGCTACCAAAACGACGTAAACGCCACGGGGCATAAGATTTATTGAAGTTTTTTTCAAAACCTTTGTTTTATTATAATATTTGCAAAGTACAAAATAAGGCATAGGGTTCGTTTTAAGGCTCATTTTATTAAAATGGTTTTTTTTTCTAGATCAGTAGTGTCCCTACCAATGCCTTGCACCTATTATAAAGTTTGATTTAACTTTTGGTTATTTTTGTAGAGAGCTTTAAAAAATCTTGTCCAGATGGGGCAAGTGTACCATATGGATTTTTGGATAAGAATTCCTGCAACAACATATTTTATTAGGAAATAAATACATAAAGTATTAAAAAACTGATAAACAGTTGATAAAAAAATGTCCATACAAAATGTAGTGATATTATGATTTTTTTTCTATTTATCATCTAATAATTTTCAATAATTTTTTTTTCGTGAAAACGACCAAATTATTTGTAAAATATTTGATTTAATCTGATACATCTAAGTGATATCAGTTCAATTGTTAGCAAATTAACATGTTGTTTCATGCATTCTTCCTCTTGCCCCAACGGGTTGTTCGTCTTGCCCCACTAATAGAACGTACGTAAAATCAAAAACATTATCATCAATTTTTTACATTGAAAAACAAGATTTTTTAAATCTTGTTCTAAAAAAGTCTTGGGTAAGACCTGGAATAAGATGATTATAAAAAATTCGACAGATTTTTTTACGTTTTTAAATGGGTTATAACGAGCATTTCCTTAGATTGTTACACTCGCCCCACTTTCCCCTACGCTGGATTGGAAAGTAAAAATTAAACATTGAAATTGCTAGCCATTAATTTAGTAATTCAATGAACTTCAATTTAAAGTCTTCACCCCCTGATTTTTTGAACCAATATTGATGGGAGAAGGAACGGCATAAGTTTTGATAAATATTTGCAAGGCCACCTAGGCCAAACAATGTTGACCATTTTGCTAAAAAAATGCATGTATGGTTATGTATAAACATAACCTTAACAAAAAAATGCATAAAAGTATGTTTTGGACGAATTGATGTATAGTAATAAAATAAAAAATGTTGTTTTTTCAATCCTTTTTTCAAGCATTCTCCGTACTTTCATCTTAAATTTTGCACAAGACAGCAGTTCATTAAAATAATATTCTTTTCAAAGCACACATTTTTGGCATACCAAACGTGTATGCATAAAGGTCCAATCCTCATATTTCAAGGCATTTAAAGCGAATTTCTTGAACTTGAAACAAATATGTACAGTCAGCCCACACATTCAAATAATCATGGAAAATCTACAATTGAACACAATGATTTGCTTCATTCGTTATTTGAAAGATTTCAAGTGCACTTTCAATTGCTGTATTGACCAACTATTTAAACTATTGATGTGTTTTGCCTTCCTCACCTAAGGGACCATCCGTAAACCACGTGGACACTTTTTTGGGAATCTCTTACCCCCTCCCCCCTTCCTTTCGTGGACAATTGTCCATGCAAAAAAATTCCTCCCCCCTCTAAAGTGTTTACGTGGTTTATTGATGGTTCCTTACTGCGAAAAGGATTACAAATCTCTTAAAATGATCTTATTAAGATCCCTATCAAAAGCTATTAGCACATGGCTGATATTTTAGTACCTTTTGGAGGCTGGATTTCAGATATTTTGATGAAAGTTATGTCCGGATCCATCAGACGACCCGTGATTAGTTGGATAATTAAAAGACCTTTCAAATTAGCCTAACTTATCGAAGATCTGGTAACCCTATCAAAAGTTACAAGCCTATGTGCTTTTTGTATACTTTTTGGAGGCCGGATCTCAGACATTTCGATGAAAATGATGGCCAGGTCAATTGTACAAGCCGTCGCTAGTTGGATAATTGAAAGACCTTTCAAATGAGCATAGATCATTAAAGATCTGATTACCCTTTCAGAAGTTATGAAAATTTAAGTGATTTTCTAGTACTTTTTAGAAGTTGGATCTCAATTTTTTTTGCAGGAAATGATGTCCGGATCAAACATGCGGCCCATCGTTGGATGAGAAATCAAATGACTTTTTATTTTAGGGTGTAAAGTAATTTTCTAAAAATAAAAATCCAATACAAAACCAACCGTCCCCAAATTTTGGGTAGTTGTTGAAAAAGGTATTGAAAATTGTTTTTTCTGAACTATTTTGTAAATTTGTAATATACTATAAGAATGTTAGAAAGGCACCAAACACCTTAAGGTGGATAAAGTAAGGTATTTTTAAGAAAAACATTAACCATAAATTTGGTGAACCCAACGATCCTTTGAGACTAAAGTTCACTAATGGTTTTGTGAATTTTCTGATTTTTGTTTAACTATTTTTTAAAGTAGGTGCTTCACATTTATGAAACAGGTTATTTTAGGCAGCTTCATATTGCACTAAGTAAAATAGTCTTGAAATGCAGTATTTGTTCAAAAAGATCAACTTTTACTAGTAACATAGCAAAAGAATTGCCTAAACAAGTTCCAGGAAAGTGTAAACAAAAGAAAGTTTCCTTAACAATAATATGCAGGGCAACAATAATTTGGATTTTTTATCGTTTGATTAGTTACGGTAACATTTTAACCAAATATGGATTATGCAACGCATAAATTGTGAGGTTAGCAAGTTTTACGATAACATTTTTAGGCATTTTTGTAATTAAGAAATAAATGTAAAAAGATCAAAAATATTTAGGGATTTTTAATGTTAAACCCTTACTACCCTTCTGACCGTTCCCCACAACTTTGTGCACTTTCCGTTGCAAAACGCCTCTAAAATCAGACCGCAAGTCAACCAGTTCGTCGCCACCACCGCCACGGCCTGCAACAGTGCGGACTAATTGAAACGGTGACAAGTTCATGGGAATATTTATGTATCTTTTGGCCCTCTTTTTTGCACTCGTGGCAGCGTGTGTGTGGCGAGTGTAATTGCCTTCCCGCAAAACCTCCTGGCTGGGGAAGAAGCAGTGCCCACTAACAACTCGCTGGAAAGCATTAGAGAGAGCCTTTCTTTCGCGCAATGGAACTTGGAAGATGTTGCATCTTGCCGGGAAAGGCGATGTAAATAGTTTAGGGGCAAATTACGGCATGGGTAATTTAGCTGTCACTTGGAGAACGAGGGAGATACCTTCGGTTGCAGGGTAGCTCCCTCCAGGGAACTGGTTCCTTTTCCGTGGGTTAAGGCCACAGTCGCGGAGTAGGCACGTCTTGGACATAACAGTTCTTTGGATTGGTGTGCACGTGAAGAGAAGGCGTTGTGGGCAATTGGTTCAGCTAGATGGTATTTGTGGAGCGGTTTTCAAGTTATGGACGACCTTGGGAAGGATGGACTAGTTTAGTTTCCTGGATTCAGGTTGTTCTCTAATCGTTTCCAACTGATACAATTTAGTGACTTTCACCAGCCAATGTTGTGAAGATAAATGTTTTAAAGATGATTATTTAATAAAAGTAATCCGGCTTAGCCATCGATTGCAGAATTGTCAAAATTTGATAGCCCAACGATCCATTACACAAATTAGGATCAAACCAACGACGTTGCACATCATAACCTAGATCTCGGAATAACTCAACTGCCGACAGATCATCTCTGAATCTGTCAAAATGTCAAAGAGTCCTTTTTGTTCCAGAAATTCCCAACGGATATCATGACGACAACTTTTCCCTGGGCAAATCAAGTTTCGCAAAATGTTACCACTTTCGATCGTAATCCAGGCTCTCGAACTATGGGAAGGTCACTCGAGATGGTTTCTGGTTCTACCAGTTTTAAGTCTTTACTCAAAGTCCCTTAGGCAAGATGCTCGATTAGGCCCCGTTGATGGAGATTCGATCCAAAGACGAACGAAAAACAAATCAGCCGGGAAATGAGAGCATCCAGCGAAATTATATAACAGTAAATTTTGTTTCCTGTCCTAACGCACGTGTGACGAACGGGAGAGGTGGGTTTCGGTAGGCACATCGCAAGGGGTTTTTGTTGTTTTGTTTCTTCTTTTTCAAGATTGATCTGAAAACAACGATGCTAGGCAGTGGGAGCAGCCCAATTGGGTGGGATCACTAGGCAGATTGTTGATGAAATAGATCGTTGCTCTTTGCGACCCGATGTAATGAAGTAATAGTTGAATTTTTACAAAACATACGTTGTTTGGGTTTAGGGGTGAAATTGGGTCTAGAGGATTGGGTCAAAGTAATTTTTTTCGAATTTTGCAATTTCTCAGAACCTTTTCAACGAAACCAAGATATGTTTAATGGGTTGAGTAGAGGACATCTTGAGGAAACATTGCTGAAAAAATCACTTTCGTAGAACAAATCCTCTAGAATTTCGCAAAAGACTTTTAGACATTTTTTTTTTTATTATTATGAAACTTTGTCTGTCGATTCTTTATGTCCAAATAAGTTATTTTGCATAATTAGTATCTTCATACAAGTCTCCGTAGAAATTGGGGGGCTGTTCATAGAAAAGTTCTATGGGATTTTCTAATTGATTTGGTGTCATCGGCAAGGTTGTAGGTTATCATTAAGACTATTAAGGAAAAAATAGTTACACTCTTTCAAATAATTTTTTATCACAAATCGAATTCGACAAACTTTACCCCCTCCGATTTTTAAATTTTTGATTGAAAGCGATTTTTTATAGAATTTTTTTTGTTAACTATCGAAAACGCACATAGACAAATTTCAAAATATTTTTAGATGTACAATCGAAAATAGAAAATTATTCTTGTAAAATTTTACCTAATTGCTCCTCAGTTTCAGTTTGATATTTTCGAAACCATTTATCAGATTTTCAATGTTAAAAATTTGTAATATTTTCTCAATTTAAAAGAAATATGTATCTGCAGATTTTGTTTTTTAAATCACGACTTACATTTCAAAAAGTATAAAATATGATGTAAGCCTTAAGGGGTTGCATACATGTGGAAAATGATAAATTTCATATTACAGAAAATTCATTAAATTTCCTTAAAACCCGAGCAGACGGAAAAAACATGGGAATAACATTTTTTGATATTTAAAAATACTAGGCCAACAACATTTTATGTTATTAATAACAAAATTTGTTATTCGTCGTTATGATTTTTTTGTTATTGGATTGTTATTGCAATAACAGAGCAATAACATTTTAAGTTATTCTTCGAACAAATCTTTGTTATTATTTTTTGTTATTTTAACAACTAATCCGATCACCCCAATAACAGTTGTCGGTATTCTTCCATAACAAAAAATGTTATTCCAAAGTTGTTTTGGCTTTCAATCAATATCAGACCAATAACAAATTTTGTTATGATAACATAAACTGTTATTTAACCCTGGGCTTTGTCATAATGAGTGTCATAGGTTTGATGCTTGTTTGGCAAAGAGTATGATTTGATTCGATGTGGAATTAAAATCGAAGTGTTCAGTATATTGCTGAAGCTTCCATTTTTACACATGGACACCACTTCATGCTGCGAGAACCCACTTTGGCGTAGTCTCAGGGCTTAATCGATGACCGGTAAGCTGTCATCGAGACAAGGAGGTTCTTCGATAGTGGAAATATCACATTTGTACAATGAACCGCTACATATGTGATTTTTCCCTATCTTAATGTGGGTGTCAGGTTAGGATGCGGTTTTTTTTTTTTAATTTTAGTTTTTGTAGAATTTAGGATTTTAACTATAAATATCAACTTTTTTTACTTTGCCTTTAGTTATTTAGGGACAAAATTAGTAACAGTGAATTTAGTAATTCTATCAGAATCGGTGATTTTCATTCAAGTAGCATAAAAACCATTATGATTTGTCAAAATTTCCGTAGAGTCTCGATCAATCAATAGTGAAATGATATCGGACTAAATTCGTTGATCTGTTGAACTAACGGTTGTCGGATTATGATTGTATCGACCATTGTTGCGAATCAAGGATCTACTGAAATTTTGACGATGAAATGGTCGTCTCTTTTGCAATTCACTACTTGTAAAATATGTACTGTTAATCTATTTTTTTTTTTATAAAGAAGCCAGACAGGTTTTAAAAGAAACGTTCTAGACTTTTTGGCTATTAATTAAAATGTCGGGGATTTGAGATAAGAGTAGCTTTCGGATATGTTACTTTAAATCTTGTATTCAATTCAAGTTAGGTAATTATCCGCAAATGAATATTTGGACTTATATGAATAATTGAACATTTTGGACTTATGAATAACACACAACTGTGCATTTATTCTAGAGTCAGATCCATACAGCGTCAGTGTTTATTTGGTCGAAGTGTACTAATTCATTGGCAGATCTGATTCTAGTTGTAATGTACGACAAGACTACTGACGGACGTGACAGGACGAGGGCCCAGTTTAGAGGTTTCGACATCAACGATGTGCGGCTGGATCACCCTCCCAAAAAAAAAAAAAAAAGATAACATAAACTGTTATTTAACCCTTATGCAAAAATGTATTTTTCAAGAAGAATCCATAACAATTTTAGTTATTTTAACAGTATTTGTTATTGAAATGGCATGAATTTAGTTATTACCGTCTGATTGGGAAGATGATTTTAAATCACTTCTTAAGAGCGAGTCCATGAGCAAAGCATACCCATCTCGCATCGACCTCACCAATCTGCCTGAAATTTTGAGGGGTTGTTTGTACATATAAAACTAGCATCTGGCCAAAATATGAGCACTCTAGGTCAACGGTAAGTGGGGCAAATCGGGACACAATGTTTAAAGATTCAAAAACGTCAAAAATCTTAAAAAGGCTATAACTTAGGCAACATTCAATTTAATTTCAAAATTCAAAATGCATCTGAAAGGATTTGAAAAATGCAACAAAATGCAGGAAGAAGCATCCCAATTGGTTAAATTTAAAGGGAGTTATTGGCATTTTAGTGAAATAATAGCATAATTTTCAAACTCAAATAAAAAAGTGTTCCATCCAGATATCAACTCGGTTCTACCTGCAGCTTGTAGGGGACATCTGGGACTACCATCTGAGACTGAGAACGCTTTGGGTAAGGCAGTTTAACATATTAAATAGACACTTTTACTTTTAGTGAATTTTTTGGTTGTATATTTTTGCTCGGGGGACCCTTTAGATCCCATTTTCTGGTGATAATTTTATCATATTCGTGTTCCTGAGACAATTTCACAATAGAAACATGCATGAAAATGTATATTTTATCCATTTTAGCCCTTTAAAAAATGAAAGTTGAAAAAAATTAAGAAGCTGCTTTTTCTAGTGTCATCAACTGGGATGCTCTACCCTGCATTTTGTTGCATTTTTCAAGTCCTTTCAGATGCATTTTGAATTTTGAAATTAAATTGAATTTTGTCTAAGTTATAGCCTTTTTAAGATTTTTGACGTTTTTGAACCTTCAAACTTTGTGTCCCGATGTGCCCCACTTCCCGTTGACCTAGAGTGCTCATATTTTGGCCAGATGCTAGTTTTATATGTACAAACAACCCCTGAAAATTTCAGGCAGATTGGTGAGGTCCAAACGACATCCCATACAAAGGGATATGCCCTGTTCGTGGACTCGCTCTTAAAGTTTCATAAAAATATTTCATAATTAGTCTGAGTTAAAGACGATATAAGTTCACATTTTGCCATGCGCTAAGCAAATTATGAAATTTTGTGATTGTTTTGCCTTCCTCACCTGAGATAAGGATATAATCCTGCTCGGAAAATGAAATTCTTTCAGAAACGTCGTAGACCCGCCTTCATGTATACCTATCGACACAGAATCGAAAACTGAACAATTGACTGTGTGTATTAGAGTGTAACAAAAATGACTTTTTGGCGAACATTCAAGGGTTTATTCCGGTGGGCATACTAAGCCCAAATCCAAAATATGAGCTTGATTGGACGTAACAGGAGCTGGCGCTTTGCATTTGAATTTTAACTGGGATTTAACCCGTGAAAAACGATATTTTTTTCAAAAATGTCACTTTTTGAGGCATTTTGGCCACTGAAGCGTTTATTTTCAACATCATTGGCGTGTAGGCCAGATCCTTGCGCATCTTTTAGTAAATATAACATTGAAATTTAGAGCACCCTAGAGCTCGGTATAGACCTTCAAAGAATTTTTTTTTCAAAGATCCTATGTAAGAACACTAACTTACTTACTAAGAACAGGTTAAATCTAGTCCCAAAATTTAGTGTTGTGGTATCGTTAAGTGATCATCCAGACCGTTGGTGCTTTCTCCATCGTCACACACGTCGTCGTCGTCTCCAGAACTGGTTCCCCAGCGGCGTGTTTCTTCCTCCGTAAGCAATAACCCTGATCCACCGCCGCCGTCGTCGCGTCATGCCAATGAAATGCGCCATTTCTTCTAATTATTAACGTTGAGAAGCGCGATCGTAAACTATCATCTTTCTCCAACGGACTTCGGCCGTTGATTCGCCGTCTGTGGTCGGTTTTTCTAACGTGTTCTATATATCTGTTGAATGAATCGAGAGGAAACCAGCCAGCGTTGACTATAATCGCTCATTTTACTACCCTCATTATATGGGTTGATGTGTTTTACACCCCACGTCGTCGATATCGTCGTTAAAGTCGTCGTCGGAGTTCCTCGCCGAAGCGAATTTCTCCCGGAAAAGGTTAGGCGGAAAATTAAATTGGCAAATTAATAGAATTATACCACCGGAGCTGAGGCAGTCTGCGAAAAGGGGGGTTCGTCTCTTCGAGAGTGCAGATCTTCTGAAGAGTGCTGAATGGGAGGTTCTTTCTATGAATATTGATGCGCACTCGCTGGCGACAGGAAAGTCGGCCATGGGAGAGGAAAAGAACCATTTCTCCCCCAGGGCTGATCACGGGGGAGAAACTCACTTCCAGAGGTACCAGACAAGAACTGTTGTGCCTTGCTTGAGGTGTCTAGTCCGATGGTGATGAGACAACGTGTATGATTAAGGAGAAATTCATTACCAGCAGTAGCTGATGGAATGCAACTTTTTCTGCTAAAGTTCAAACGAAGAAGCAAGGTGACCGTTAGATTCCAACTGTTGACGGCGCGCAACACATACACACACTACAGCATAATGTATTCATCAGGTGCAATTATGTAGGCAAATGATGCACTGATCGTACTGTGGGGAGAAGGTTATTTTCATTCAAGAACGTACTACCATCGCCGGGGAGCTTGTTGGGAGAAATTCTTGGATGAATAACTGAACAGCTAAATTTAAATACGTAATGAGAGCAACCTGACAAATTAATTAACGCAATATCACTGAAAGTTGTACTAAAATGAATGTTTTCTTTTCTTTGCAGGTAATTTAAAACGTCTTGTAACCGTCTGGACTTGTAGCACTAATGAAGGTAAACTAGAAAGAACAGAGCAATTGCTTCAAAGTAGCTCATGAAGACATCAGTTGAAACAAAATAAAGACTTAACAATATTCTGTCAAAGGCAAAATTATGGGAATTTGGTCGAGCCTCACAAACAGAAATGGATAAAAAACAAATTGATGAAAATAAAAATCAAACAAACTAGTTACAATTGATGTCCACGTACCAAAACCAAATTATGTCAAAGAGCATAATTTTGCCTTGAACCTGACCCCATTAAACTCACATGACATTCTTCAACGAGCCAGTTTCACGCTGCTGAAATTTAATTACGCCAGAATAAAACAGCAACAGTTTATTTTCTACATAACCAGTTAGTTATTGTTGGCTTTCAAGCTTTTTTGGTCGGCTTGTTAACTTACTGGCTTCCACAACTTGGGGAAAGGTTAGGGTCCAGGTTGGACGAGCTGCAAGCTATACATCGAAACTTAATTAAGCTTTCACCGCCAAAACTTCCGTTTGCACTAAATTATCACACCATTGGACATAATTTTCCGCACTTCCGATCTCTCACTGACCAAGGTTGGTTTAACCTGCCCAAGTCACGCAAACTGGTCATTTCTCCCAAACAGAAGCGTTGTTTGGCCAAACGGTTTTGCAACTTTCGTTCGCTGCGTGCAACATGCAATTGAAATTTGAAATGTTTTCTCAATAAGTTGGTAATCATTTTTTATGTTGAATAAATTTCATCAACTTTTGCCTGACCAAAGCTTACATCATTAAATCTTTCCCCCCTCGATAGAAAGCTCTGACAGATTGAACAACAAGTCATTCCTCAACGCTCCCCCCTGGCAGCAGGGGGTCAAAATTGCTGCTCTTGATTCCAGCTGGGGCGAGCGAAATTGATTTAAAATCCTCCCTATAGTCCAGATTTGGAGCCGGCGGCTTCGACTGGTCTAAGCATTAGCAAACATTGCCCAGGCACGCGGGGAGCTTGCTCAGCGTGAACTTTAAAAGTCGATTCGATTAATCTAGCTCGGCATCAGGTTATTTGAACCCTTGAGAGCTACGCGCGGTCGGACACGTGTAGCTCGGGGGCTACTGGAAGCCGCATGTGGTGACCGGGCGCAGAATTAGGGCAGAATCAGGGCATGCATGTTGAATTGTTTAAGATGAAAAACGATCCATTTTCTACTTTTTGGTTGATTAATTTCGGAAATATTACATAACACTGAAAGTAATCAAACAACATTTCAAAAAAAAAAGGCGCAAACCAAAAACTCACTAACTAGTTTAACCACTAATCACCGTTGGAAAAAAAAACTACTCCGAAGAGAATCGGACCGCTCAAACTGACAGGACCGGGAACTAATCAAAACCCCTGTTTTGGATCTATCGCGAAGCCAAACACTAATAACATTCATCTAACACCTTTTTTCTACAAAACGCCAAGCTTTGATGGATATTAATCGACGTCTAATTTCCATATCATTCAAACTGGTCCCACAAATCTACGTTCCGGGACTGTGGGGGAAAGACACGTTGGCGTGGAAGGGTGAATAACGTTAGCTATAGCAAACGGAATTTAATTAATTTAACTTGAATTTTCGACAGTATACCGTTTATAAATAAAAATCTATATTGAATGTAAACCAATTTAATTCAAAATTATAATTAATTTTAGAGAATCAGAATACCGTAAACCGGGTTGACATTGATACATTATGATAATTGTCTTAAGATTACTATTTTTAAAACATGTACTAGGGTAGGCTACACAAGGTGTCAGCACAATTTTCCATAAAAAGTTTGTTCATTAGTGTTTCATATAAAAGTTCCATTGAAAATTCTTATTTTGAATTCCGGGGTGCTATCCCAAGTAACATTTTTTCCAGGAGTTCTACAAGAGCTCTTCAAGATAGCTACAGCATAGCAGTTTGGACCGCGGTAGGATAAAATTCTCTTCAAAACTTCTTCAGGAGTTTGGAAGAGTACTTGAAGAGAGTTTTATCCTACCGCGGTCCAAACTGCTATGCTGTAGCTATCTTGAAGAGCTCTTGTAGAACTCCTGGAAAAAAATGTTACTTGGGATTCTTGTAAAAATCAGATTTAATGTGTTCAAATTTGATGTTTACGTCAAATGTAGCACTACCACTAAGATGTCTGATACAGCTTTTAAGAAATAAAAAAAGGTTTATAAATAGTTTACCAATTATTTTTTTTGTTTTTTTGTTTCTGTTACTAAGTTTACTAAGTTTATAACAAAATACATATAAATTTTAGGTAAAATTGTTAAAAAGTTTAAATTTTACCTAAAATTTGTTAAAACTAGTTTTGTTGAATTGATTGTTTGTTTTTGACTGGTATGCAGAATTTGTAGATTTTTTGGCTTTCTCAGTCAAATAAACAAAGTTTATTTGTTTGGCATTTTCAAACAACAAATCGTTTGAACTTTGTTTTTTTGACTGAGAAAGCAACGAAATCTACAAAAAAAAAACTAGTTTTGTTTGTAAAATCATCGAATCATATTGCACTGTAAACTGAAATCAAAACAAGAATCAAACGTTTTTACAATTTATATGACATTTGTTCTACTGAAAATGCCTTAAATTAGGAGATTTTTTTTAATTATGATTTTAAAACACATAATATCAATTATTTACAAACATATTTTACCATTTACCTAGTGGAATTGTTCATTGAAAAAATCGTGACACTTTCAGAATATTAAAACAATGATATTTCTCAACATTTTCTTAGTTATAGATAACTAACTTTTTAAACTTTTCAAAATTTTATGAAAACTTCTTCTAAGAGTTTTTTGAACACTTCTCTATAACGGTCAGAATGATTCCATACCATTCCGTACACAGCAAAAAAAGTTGAATTTTGAAATGAACTGATGAAAATTCACCAATTTCTGATGTAAAATTAATCATTTTTTTGCCACAAAATCTGTCACCATTACCTGATGAATATTACCATCATTTATTTTTCTGTGTACATATTTAATTTGTACTTTTCATTTTGCAGAAAAGTCTCAAACCTATCAAAGTCACCCCGTTTTACGGTATTTGATAATATTATATAATGGAGAAATAAAAATTAATCATGAAGTAATTAAAGCTCACATTCAAAGGAGAAAAAATATTCAAATATTTTGATTGAGTCATAAATTTCAGAAATTTTTTGAAATGATTTTATCAACTTTCATTTGACAACGTCATTATTAAATAATTTACTGTTAAAAACGATTTCAAAACATTTGTACCAGTCTTATTGAAATCATGTGAAATTCCAGTTAAAGAAAATGATATTTGAATTTGAATGTTTAATTTATGAAAAGTATCTACACTATAACAAAATCCTGGTAATATTACATCGAGAAAAAGGTTTTTTTTTTGTCAGAAAAAAATGTTTTATTTTACCTCTGAAAATGTGTCTGGTTTAATTTCTCTTTTTCAGTCTTAATTGAGGTTATATCACATAATAAAAGAGATAATAGAGCAATTCCATGCCAAATAGGGAATCGGTTGTACCCGACCCTCTCCGATTTCAATGAAACTTTGTAGACATGTTATCCTTCGCTTATATAAGCCATTTTTGTGTATATGGAGCCAGTTCCACTCGATAATGACATTTGAGAAGGGCGTAAGTGTTTTAAATATTTTTGTAATTCGGAATTTAAATATTTCTGTATTTCGAAGCAATTGCATCGTATCAAAAAGTGGTCAAAGACAAACTTGTAGGAAATTTTACGGGCTTTTCGATAAAAATACACTGAAAGAAAAAAACACCCAACTTTTATGAGATTTTTTGATTTTTAAGTTTAAAAGTCAAATTTGAGGGGGAGCCCACGATTTTTTTTCGTTCAAAATTTTTGTGAAGATAGCCTAAGATGTTACAAAAAGACTCACGAAAAATGCAGGATGGAGCAACTCACCTAAAAAAATGCAAAAATCATTTACTGAAACTGTTTTTTTGAAAAGTGCTCTAAACGTCAAAATTTTCAAAAACCGAATACGGGAATCGATTCTCCAGACAATTTTACATAAAAGTCTCCATATTGACCATTGTCCTAAGTCCAATCCTTGTGAAGTTACAGCGGTTTTAAAAATAAAAATGTAGAAAAAATAGGTTTTTTGATGGTTTTTGGCAATTTCTATATGACAGACTTGATTTTTCAGTCTCGTAAATATTTTTACCGGAAAGCTCGTCCAATTTCCCATAAGTTTGTCTTTGACCACATTTCAATTGGATGTATGGGCTTAGACTTTTAAACTTAAAAATCAAAAAATCTCATAAAAGTTGGGTGTTTTTTTCTTTCAGTGTATTTTTATCGAAAAGCCCGTCAAATTTCCTACAAGTTTGTCTTTGACCACTTTTTGATACGATGCAACGGCTTCGAGATACAAAAATATTTAAATTCCGAATTGCAAAAATATTTAAAACACTTACGCCCTTCTCAAATGTCATTATCGTGTGGAACTGGCTCCATATACACAAAAATGGCTTATATAAGCGTAGGATAACATGTCTACAAAGTTTCATTGAAATCGGAGAGGGTCGAGAAAAAAGTACCTGAAAAATTCCTGTTTTGGGCTGGAATTGCTCAATATTCAACCTTACAATATTACACTATTTTTACTGTTAAGTTTTTATGCTGCAGATGAGCAATTCTCAACGAAATAATCTCTTTCAAATTTTAATTATTGTATTTTTTATTTTTAATGATCTTTTTTTAGTGCCTTCCGTATGTCCAAAGAAGCAATTTTGCATAACGAGTTTATCCATTTAATTTTCCTTATGACACAAAAATTAAATGTGAAATTCAAAAATCTTTAGCTTCTTTAGGAATCGATTTGATGTTTTTGGCAAAGTTGAAGGTATTTTCAACTTTGATAAAATGAAACATTCTGGGAACTTTCTGATCAAGACTTTCATTTCAAAAGGGTTAAATATTCAATAATGTGATCATAAAACGAGAGCAAATTAGGCGACGCTGGAAACATTTAAAAACTCCTTATCCAGCAACCAAATGTTTTGCCAAAAAATTCAAAATAACAACATTTTGTAATTTTGCTCACATTTTCGAAAATTGTTTTCTCAAAATTATAAAACTTAATGTTTTTAAGTGTTTTTTATAAATGGCTATAATTTGAAAACGGTATACTTAATCGAACTTTTACTAAGGTACTTTTTGATTGCTAATTTTATTTTACATTAAAAAAATAAGCTATATTTTATAAATCTTTACGCAGATGCAAATTTTATTCAAAGTTGTTGTCCTTCTGCTCTGGCCCAGGTCAAGGAAGCATAAAAATAAAAAAAAATAATAAAATTGAATTAAAACTTAATCAACAAACCATAGTCTCTACATTTGAATAAAAGAAGTGTTTTGAAATGTATTTTACACTAGTTCAGTTGTTTTGCAATCATTATAAAAAAAAAAAGATGACGAAAAAAAACATTTTAGCAAAAAAAATAAAACTTTTTGCAGTACATCGAAAATTTTCTAAAATTCAAGAGATTTTAGATAAAAGATATGCTTAAAAATGATTTTAAGCGTAGGGAAAGGCATTTTCAATTGATTTAAGCTGATTACACTTGATTTTGCATCAAAATTTAGAAGTTTTTTGAAACAAACAATAATGCCTCCTTATAATTCGAACCGATTTTGAAGGGAAGAGGTACCAGCCTTACTTGGTTTAACATTTTTTGCCCCATTCTGGAATTAAATTTTTGAACATTTTCTAGACATTATTATACTGCAAAAAAATTCAGGGCGTATATTTTTATGTATTCCTGATCTACCGATAAATTTTTTAAAAACATAAAATCAATCAAAAATTGTCTTTAAGGATTTTTTGTCCAAAAAGCTGCTCTAGGAGTCCGAATGACTGAATGGGGAGGGCACCCAAACCTCTTTTTACTCCTAGGAATCTTCCACTCAGGGATTTAAACTGACGTCTTTTGCATAGTGAGCCCAGAGAAGAAATGGCAATCCATGACCATCATTATATGTATAGAGATATCAAATAAGTCAAAAATCGCAACGTTACTTTTACCTTAAAAAAAAATCACGTGAAAACAAGTTTTTAAGATATGGTTTTTCATTTAAGTTAACTAATAAGGGAAAGTTATGTAACATACACAACTTGATAACATCTGCAATACAGCAATCACAAGTGTAGACAACACATTTTTGTGACAGTGATGCCAGCTGACAAGAGGAACTGATTATGAAATTGACATCTCGTCGTCATTTATCAAACAGCAAAAAACAACTTCAAAACTCTTCACTGCGTGCGCAACTCGTGTCCAAATTTCCTCGCGAAATCCGGATCTACAATCGAAACAATAAAAAAACACGTTTCCGATCCGTCGGATCGCGTAATGCCTTAATACCGTCGTCAAGCCTCCCAAACCCAGGGCACGACCTGTTTCCCACCTTTCAACAAATATGATCACGCGCCGGGGACAACCTGACAACCACGAAGAGCAATCTCGCACAGGGTGAAACATGATGCTGACATGCAAAAAAATGAGTAAACTCACTAAATGATCGTTATTAGAGGCAGCACCGCTGCTGCCGCTACGCCTTAAAACAATGGTGATCACCAACCAGAAAGACAACACCGAAAAAAAAGTTGTCAGAGAAAATTATCTGTCGAGTAAAAAAGAAGCAAAACAAGAAACCGCCTAAAAGCGATGCCAAATCGTATTTTATGACCCCTTACTTTTCCCCCTCGACGACGCAGCTTTTTGGGGTTAATACGAGCTTTAACCACCAGGTGGCACAGAGAGCCGTCCCAATCACGTGTTTATGCGTTCGATGCCCGAGGGGAACTTCGCAGTCACCGCCGAAAAGGCCCTCTGTCATTTGCTGTGAGGCACTCAATCAACAGTTGCCGCTGCTGTTCGGGCTACCGCACGAGCCGAGATTTGCATCTCGAGTACGTCACAAAGTGGTGAGTTTTTTTTTTTTTTTTTTTTGAGTGATTTGTTTGGTCGGTTAATTTCCGTTTCGCGTTTTGTTGATTGTTGAACAGATTGATGTATCAATTTTGTGGCGGTAGGATGAAAGTTAAAGGGAGGCCTTTAATCATTGCCTGGAAATTTTGAAAAAAAAAACAAAACAGATAGAGAAACAATGTTGATGTTTTTGAAATGATTTGTTTTATGATTGTTCAAATTTATTCAATATTCTAATGCCAATTTTATACGATTTTTTTTTATTTCTACCGTGTCAGGATGTGATTTTAAACAACTTTTGTTCTACAAAAAACATTACTATTTCTGTTTATTTTTTTCTTGTTCCATTTGTAAATACTTATATTTGCATTTATCTTGTTTATTTTATGTTTGTTTCTGGAAGTACTTGGCTTATTCTACAACCACCTATTATTACCATTTTAGTTTTTTCATTAACTTATTTTGAACTTTTGATTGTTTTTCACATTTTCTACTAATAATTTAAACTGTTGAAAATGTAAACTGTAAACAGGGCTGCGGAGTCGGGTCATATTTCAAGCGACTCAGACTCCGGCTTTACGTAACCTCAAATTTTCATTGAATATATTTAAATCTAAAATATTAAACTGTAATTTTTGGAATGATCATTAAATAAATGCTGAACTATCGATTTAACATACTGACATTTATAAGAAGCACAGTTACATAAAATAAGTCAAACTACCAACCATATACCTTTCCTTTTTTTTACAGGAAAATTAGATTAGTATTAATAAGGATTGAGATTTCAAAAAGGTCGCTTCTGTGAGATTGTGCATCTATTTTGGCATGAGAACAAGGCACAACGAAATCCGGAAATGGATTTTATTTTTACTTGTTTGGTTTGGCTATACAATAATTATTGTATAATCCATGCAATTTTGGAAGGCTATACGAAAATGGTACCGCCCGAATTGATTAGTTCGGGGGAGTGCAAATGGGTCAAAGTATTTTTGCAGGATTTTGAACTTTTCTCAGATTATTATCAATGAAACTTGATTCTGTTTAAAAGGTTGTGACGTATTATGGCTGAAAAAATACGTTCCTAGAACAAATCCTGTCATTTTAGTACCCATAGAGTTATCTACGTGCGCATGTATTGCGTGTACGTACACGAAAAAGATTGAGGTTAAATTTTGTACCCACCAGCAGAACAAATGGGGTTCTAGTGTGCGTGAGCTCGGGCTTAGATAACTCTATTGGAGTTCGTTTTAGTAAAGAAAGTCCTCTCGAAGAATCCACTTTTAAAATACAAATAAATATTTTTTTTGTATTTGGTCAAAAAGTACTAAGATGTTTGAAACGGTTCACTTCAATACATTTCTCTCGAAAAAGTTACATTGGTGGGTTACTTGCTGTGATTCATTCTTTGTTTTGCCTTCCTCACTCTACTGAGGAAAGGCTATAAAATCACTCGAAAAACGAAATTTTTAATTTGACCTCCTAGACCCACCTTCATGTATACTTATCGACTCAGAATCACATTCTGAGCAAATGTATGTGTGTGTGGTGGGATGTTGATCAAAAAAATTTGCACTATCTCGGCACTGGCTGAACCGATTTGGACCGTATTGGTCTCATTTGATCCGTCTTCCTATTGAAAATTATAAAATTTAGTATAGTACTTCAAAAGTTATGCTAAAAAACGATTCTAACAAAAGTCCGGAAGATTTTAAAAAGGGTGGTTTTTGTAAGAAACCCTGTCATGCTATACATTTTTAGAAAGGTATTTGAAAGACCTTTCCAATGAGTTCAAAAGATTGAAGATCTGACAATTCTATCAAAAGTTATAAGCACTTAAGTGTTGTTCATGCACTTTTTAGAGTCCGGATCTCATATATTTCGATGAAAACGTTGTCTGGATCTATCATGCAACCTGTCAATGGATAGGTGATCAAAATACCTTTCCAACGAGTTCAAAATATTAAAGATCTGACAACCCTATCAAAAGTTATGCGCACTTAAGTGTTATTTATGAACCTTTAAAGACCGGATCTCATATATTTCGATGAAAACGTTATCCGGATCTATCATGCGACCTGTCGATGGATAGTTGATCAACAGACCTTTCCAACGAGTTCAAAAGATTGAAGATCTGACAACTCTATCAAAAGTTATAAGCACATAAGTGCCCTGAATTATGAAGATCTGACTACCCAATCTGATGGTATGAATAATGAATCATGTTGATAGAACACTGAAAGGTCCGCCCTTGTGTATCTATTTTGGACAGCATTATCCTCTAAATGTGAGGAAGGCAACAACCACCTAAGGGTGGATTAAGTAACATTTTGAACATCATTTTAATTTTATTTGACCCAATATCACGCCTTTTAAGGGGTGAGAAAGGGTCAACTTTCAAACGATTAGCAATTAAGGTTGGTTTCATCAAATTTCTCAAAAAAAATTAGAAAATGTTTGAAAACCATTAAGGATTATTTCTACATAAAAAATCTTTGATATCATTAAAAAAATTACATATTTAAAAATTTCAAGAGTTTCAAAAGACATTCAATTTTTTTTTAATCGAAAAAAACATAACATTTTTGATAAACTGCACTGTTCTTAAGTTATAGCAATTTGAAGGTAAATTTAAGATAAAAATGAGTCTACGTTTGTCCATGGAAGCCCGCCAAAAAGTCAAAAAGATATTTTTTTTCAGAAATTTACCTTAAAATTTTTAAACGTGGCCAAATACGAGTTATCATCAGATGAAAATTAAAACATATTGGAAAATAATATTTCTTTTTTACCTTTTGATCTTGACCTATCCATGGTGCATAGGACCTTTTGAGAATGTACTCTAGATTTTATAATTTGAAATTTTCGTAATCTCAACAACTATTTGTTCAAAATTCAAACACAAAAAATGAAAATTGGAGCGAATTTTCTCAGCCAAGATAATTTTTTAAGAGGTTGGAAATAAGAAGGTATTTTCGATTAAAATATTTATTTTGCCTTTAAAAATAATACCTTATTTTTTATGACCGCAAAATTTAATGAATAATGTAGAATGGTTTGGAAACTAATTTGAATAAAGTTTTTTTTCTATTTTGATTTGAAATTATCACGTTTCACGCATATTCTAAAGAAAGTCTGCATCAGTGGTTTGGTTTTAAAATAGCGTTACATTTATTGTTTTAATGTCAAAATACACAAAAACCCCCTTGTATTTCCATATAAATTTTAAATACTTTGCTCAAAGAGGAGGATTTTCCCAATCGTACCCAGATTTTTGGGAGATGTTTAAGACCCTTGAGATACCGAAAAGTAGCAGTAGTGAATGTTTTTTCACCCTTAAATTTTTTACATTCCTCAAAAAATATTGCTGTCATATGTAGATAGTGCCTTTGGTTGATCACTATAAAAAAAGTTAATAATTTTGTTTTACAAATATTTAAGATGACATTCTTCAATCGCCATCCTCAAATATATTGATTTCTCCTATCAATGTTTAATTTTGTTGAAATGTTCTAAAAATTGTGCAATTTTCTAGTGGAATACCCTTCCAAGGCTAAATGTTTGACAAATTAGATTGCTTACTAAAGTCTTGAAAAAGTGGGTTGTGTCGATCACGGCCGTTCGTCGTCACCCGCGACAAACACCTGCAAAGTTTAAAAAACACGAAATTTTGAAAGGAAATTTGTTGTTCTCAATGAAAAAATGTTCCTTCTGGGATAATGCAGATTCGAAAAGAACATTAAATTACCTTTAAAATGACATGTTCCAAATTGTTATACAGTAGAGTAACGGAAAATGACAGAGTTTTCAAAACTGTTTTTGTGTTTTTTTTTTTCGATGAAAAATAAGTTTTTTTCAAATCGGGCCCTTTGACACCAAATTTCCATCTCATCACCATTTCAGGTTGCAAATTATTGAAAAACATACCTTTTTAAGCATGTACAAAAAATAGAAGAGGTCGTACCGCTCTTCCGTCGCGAGATATCAAAAAACGGACCTCGGATTCATGTTCAGGGACAAAAGCTATCCCTTAGGATAAAGTTTCACGCAAATCGAAGAGGGTTCGGGGCAACTTTTCTCGATTTCGTGTGAGTTGGTAGAGAATTCCCTCTATTGAATTTTACAAAGTTTTGATAAAACTCAAGCAAAAGCATAATTTCATTCGAATTCGACACATTTCTCTCGTTATTTTTGGCCTTACAAGCAGGTTATTTAACATCTATTTTGGCTAATTTCGCAAACTGTGTTACCAAACTATCTGCTTAAAGGTCCATCCGAATTTCCCAGAGGCCTAATTTTGGCATAAATGCTCCGCGGATCATCTCACTTCCCAAGAGCTTTTTCCAAATTACTCAACCCAAAAATCGCACTTCCATGTTCACGTTACGCATCTCCCGGCCGCCACAATTATCCCCGATTGTGGCAATTATCCTTACAGCATCTCGAGAAAAAAAAAGTGGGCAGTTCAGTTTTATTTGCATCTTTCATCTCGGCAAACATTAACCAGCATTTCCTTATGTTACCTCTCGGGCGTGCGCGCGCTCAAAAACCGATCATTATTACGGAGAATAATTTCCTCCAAATCAATTATCATATCGAAACCACGCATAACTTTTGGGTGTAAGATCTCGATACCGTACCGGCCTTTGTTTGGGGAGCGGTTTCCGATGACGTAACCGCTTGTGGTTTGCTCTTTGATCTCATTTCTCCGCGGTTATCGATCGAATTCAAATTGTTTCTGTTCAACGCGGAGAGAGAGAGTAGCGAAAATTAATTTAATTTTTTCGATGCCCGACCAGTTTGTGACGAGTGACATAACGAACCACTTTTCTTTCTCTAAGTCATTTCGCGTTTAATGAGTTTATGGCTTATGGGTGGGCAATATTTTATTTTATGACAATATTGTTTTGGTCTCTTTTTGTGGCCACATACGATCGATTTTTATCAAAAAGTTGAAAACAGGGAATCGATGAAAAAGCTCACCAAAATATTAGCAGGTTTTTTTCAAGATCTTTAAAAAATCTTTTCCCAGCAACTCACACGCGATGAAATATGAGCGCGCGGTTGACGACCATAAAGTGACGTGAATTTGCGATTAAAAATGGGTGGCTTCCGTCGTTCACCGTATAACAAATGGGCTTGCCTCGTCAGTCCGTACACATCATCATCACCATTCATAAAGTTAGTCAGTTCGTGATGGGGGTTAAGCGGTCAAACGCCTCCCGGGTACGAATAACTTTTGCAAGCTGAAAGGTCTTCTAACAGTGTTGGTTGGAACATTTGAAAGGGTTCCAGCGTTGAAGAACCTAAGATAGCAGTTCAAACACTTTTAAGCCACCCTGTGAAAAACCCTGAAGAAGTCTGTCCGCAGTATGTTTTCATTCCACTTTATGACAAGTGATGGCTTAATAATGATGCGAGTTTGATAACATTAGAGATGACTGAAAATGAGATGGAAATGAGGCCATAGTCGTTCACTGCAAAGGGAGACTTGTGTGTTAGAGGTCTGGCACGCCCGTAACGACTACCCTAGTAACATTTTTAAACTTACTGGTTTCATCATGGTTCTGACAACCCTCATACGACCTAAATAGGCTTTTATGGCCTACTTAAAACCTAAAATGTTACTAGGGTATGATGCTCATGCCAATTGGTTGGTTCTGGAGTTATTGGCAAAGAGACTTCAATGAACGAGTAAGTGAGGAACTCAATTTTGGAGCCTTGATTGTTTAATTCAATTGAAAGAAATTACTAAGGACTAAGAAACTAAGGAACCTTCACGTGAATCAAAAACAGCATTACTGCCGCGTATTTCTTACCAAACCGGTTGGCGTTCACCTCAAGTATTTTTAGTACCGCACCGGAGAAAAAAAAGTAATTAACTTCTATATCCTTTCTATGTTTATGCCCTCCCCGCAAGGCCAACCTTATTTTGCCTATCCTCCCAGCCTAAACGTTCTGTTAAGTGCGCCCGCTCACTGCAGGTGCCAATTATCGCAGTAGCAGTAGAAGAAAAATCCTCCAACATTAATCCACAAGTTCATTATCCACGCACCGTCACAATTATCGTCTAACGCGAACGAGAATCGAACCCATCTCCATTGGCGGCCTTCAAATCGCGCAAAGTTTGCCAACACGGGCATCTTTTGCGCGCGCAGAACTCTTTCATTACCATCGAATCGGCAAGTTCCGATCGAAAAAAGTATAGACGAACAGACGATGGTCATCGAAAAACCTTGGGCAAAAGCACAAATGTTGGCTATTTTTTCATACTTTTTGAGTTGGTGCAATCAAGGATTCGATGCACAGTAAAAAAAAATCTTGAAAAAGTCATAACCACATTTGAAAAATCTTTGCAATTTTAAAAATGAATCCAATCAAATCATTAAAAAAATTGGTTTATCATTAAAAAAAACCCACTGTGTCATTCAAACCACAACCGCAAAATAAAAATCTATGTTGCGTAACACTTTTCCACCTTTTTTCATTGAGAAGAAGCGGCGAGAGATGCAAATAGCCGTTATAAATTGTGCAAATGATTATTGTTTTCCTCTTGGCCGACTACGATGATCGACCGGCTGCGATCCGCAAACAGTTCGATTGGGTTGCAGACTGCAGTAGACGCACGTGTACGTACGCGGAATCAATCATCAGTGTGGATGTAGATTTCGATGCCATCCATCCGACTGAAGTTAGTGCTGTCGGTGCTAGGATAAGCAGTGTTGCCAGCAGGAAAAGATGTTGTTTTGAATCATTTTTAAAGAATTTTTAATGAATGGAAAAAATATTTAACTTTTTTCAAGAATTGAAAAAATATATTACAAATCAGCAAAATATATTGCTACGAAGATTTGCGTAGTTAACCCTCTACTGTATATTTTTTATGAAATTTTTCTTTCCGTTGTTTTGAGCTACTTTTGCTTTACCAAAAATGTTACTTCTCTTGTTTTTTCATAAATTTTTATGTATTTTTATTTGCATTTATCTTGTTTAGTTCTTGTTTTATATTGGTAGTTTAAGGTCTATTTTACATCCTCCAATCATTATCTTTTGCATATCGCTTGTTTTTCATAACATTTCAGTATTTTTTTATTTATTTTTTTGAGTGTTTTAAACATTTTGTGATATTATCTCAATCCATAAGCTTTTAAATCGCAAAAAAAATGATTCAAAACATAATCTGATACAATACAAAAATTACTGCATACAGAAAAATACATTGTTTTTTATTGGAAAGAAGAACTCTTAAAATTTTAGAAAATTTTAAGGTTGGAAGTTTTACTTGTTTTACGTGACTTTGCTGATGTTTTTAAAAATGACATTTTTTAGGGGTCAACTTTGGCTGTGTTTTTCACTAACACTTTCTATATTCTAAGTAGAAAGAAATATGCAGTAATTTTTGTAGTGTCCAAGCCAAAGTAGTACATTTGTTCGCCAAGAGATTTCTGAACCGGGTTAGGTAAACGTTGTTAGAACCGTTTAACAACATCCTGCCCATCAGATTAAGAAGTGAGTTAGGCAAACGTTTTGAGAACCGTTTAAGAACATATCGTGGCAGGCATGAATGTGAAAGAGGTTTTTCATAAAAATACGTCCCAGGTGTTCGCTTAAGAGATTTTTTTTTTCTTTATTTAATACTTTATTTGTGAGTAAAATGTCACTTTCCGACACTTTAAATAGTAGCTGAATTATAAAAATATCAACCATAAAAAATCATTCAATTTCATTATTATGGTTTTGAGATCATTTTTTTTTTTTCAATCATGTTTGAGTGCTAATCAACATCGCTGCTGCTGCTGGTTCCCGTTGCTGCATTTTCAGTTTTCCATTTTGATGAAGAATCCCTCAGGGCAAGTATCGAACCCAAGATCACTCCAAATGTCAAGTCCGAGCGCGCCTCTGCATCTTTCCACGAGGGGTTTTGTTGGTTGAGCAAGCTTGAACGTCAATAAGAAGTCTGCGGTCATCTAGGTTTTACCAAGTTCACTAACAGTTTGTCAAAACTTCATTTGAACATTAGCTATTTCTATATTAGATATATATGTGCTTGTTTCGGCAACATGTTCTTGCTCGGTTTTTTAAACACGAACCCGAACTACACATAAACAACTTGCTTACGAGAAATCCCAGCTGAAACCAAAGGTTAAATCTACTATGTTATCATGTTTAGCAAACTGAAATGAAACATCATGTCTGCAAATGTCATTTTGCTTTTCGAGTTCTACAAGCATGTTTCATTTAAGTCAGAATAAATTTCAAAATGAACTACTCGTAATCCGTTGCTAGATTTGGCATTTATGTTATACAACCATGTTGGATAATGGTTTTTTCATCAAAATGTAAACAATTGACCAAATTGTATGACACTTGTTGAATAATTAACGTATAAAAACGCTAGAGGAGCAATTGATGAACAAAAACAATAAAAAGCGATGTTTTACTTGCTACTTGGGAGACTATGGCACTATGCATTTTTTACAGTATGTAAAAAAATAATTTACACCCCTTGGGCACTATGCACATTTTGTGATGAAACATGTAACAATTTAATGTTGACATAAATCAAGTACTACGTTTTGTTCAGACACTCATGCCGAACATTTTGCTACAAGAAGCTCATGAAAAGATGTTTTCTATAAAAAGTTATTTGACAAATACTATTACAAAAATCAAAAAAAGATGCAAAAAAAGTTTTTACACCATTCGAAAAATTAACATAAATAAAGTTATTTGTTGACAAATCACCATAAATCCAGTCTCCCAACTCCAAATAGGATTGCTTGACTGATTAAAAAAATTATTTGGATTGAATATTATGTTTACTAATTACTTAGTATAAAAGTTTATATAACTCTGTAAATTCTAAATAAATCTTATCTAAACTTAATTTTGCAAACTTTCAATTCAACTAAATGTCAATATATTACCATAAAATTGCTAAATAAACATTCTGGAGTGGGTATAACACCGTTTTGGGGGTTTTTGTATCAATAGAATAGATTTTTCGTTGGAATTTCGTACCAACCCAGAATTACGTCGTCGGAAAATCCGCCGGCATCCAAACCGGTCCACAATTCATAAGTCAACCTATATGGCATCGGAAAGGGCATGAAATTTCCGATCTTTTGATACCCATACATCTAGGTTTTCTATAAAATCCACGTTTTTAAATACCTGATTTAAAATTTGAATAACGGATTTTTCATTAAATTTTCTGCTCTTTTCTTTGAATCTACTTTTTTGAATTAAGAGCGAGTCCACGAGCAAAGCATACCCATCTCGCATCGACCTCACCAATCTGCCTGAAATTTTCAGGGGTTGTTTGTACATATAAAACTAGCATCTGGCCAAAATATGAGCACTCTAGGTCAACGGGAAGTGGGGCAAATCGGGACACAAAGTTTGAAGGTTCAAAAACGTCAAAAATCTTAAAAATGCTATAACTTAGGCAAAATTCAATTTAATTCCAAAATTCAAAACATCTGAAAGGGCTTAAAAAATGCAACAAAATGCAGGGTAGAGCATCCCAATTGGTTTAATCTAAAGGGAGTTATTGGCGTTTTGGTGAAAAAATAGCATAATTTTCAAACTCAAATAAAAAAGTGTTCCATCCAGATATCAACTCGGTTCGACCTGCAGCTTGTAGGGGACATTTGGGACTACCATCTGAGACTGAGAACGCTTTGGGTAATGCAGTTTAACATATTAAATAGTCACTTTTACTTTTTGTGAATTTTTTGGTTGTACATTTTTGCTCGGGGGACCCCTTAGATCTCATTTTCTGGTGATAATTTTATCATATTCGTGTTCCTGAGACAATTTCACAATAGAAACATCCATAAAAATGTTTATTTTCATCCAATTTAACCCTATAAAAAATGAAAGTTAAAAAAAATTAAGAAACTGCATTTTTTCTGGTGTCATCTAGTATCCTTGGAAACGAACCTGATTTTCAATAAATGTGAATCGAAGATTTTTTTTAATTTTCATTTTTTAAAGGGTTAAAATGGATGAAAATAAACATTTTTGTGCATGTTTCTATTGTGAAATTGTCTCAGGAACACGAATATGATAAAATTATCACCAGAAAATGGGATCTAAGGGGTCCCCCGAGCAAAAATGTACAACCAAAAAATTCACAAAAAGTAAAAGTGTCTATTTAATATGTTAAACTGCCTTACCCAAAGCGTTCTCAGTCTCTGATGGTAGTCCCAGATGTCCCCTACAAGCTGCAGGTCGAATCGAATTGATATCTGGATGGAACACTTTTTTATCTGAGTTTGAAAATTATGCTATTTTTTCACTAAAATGCCAATAACTTCCTTTAGATTAAACCAATTGGGATGCTTCTCCCTGCATTTTGTAGCATTTTTTAAGCCCTTTCAGATGCATTTTGAATTTTGAAATTATATTGAATTTTGCCAAAGTTATAGCATTTTTAAGATTTTTGACGTTTTTGAACCTTCAAACTTTGTGTCCCGATTTGCCCCACTTCCCGTTGACCTAGAGTGCTCATATTTTGGCCAGATGCTAGTTTTATATGTACAAACAACCCCTGAAAATTTCAGGCAGATTGGTGAGATCCAAACGACGTCCCATACAAAGGGGTATGCCCTGTTCGTGGACTCGCTCTTAAGAGTCACTTTTTGGATGAACTTGCTTATTTTATTAGACCCTATTGAATTTTATGATGTTATGTAAAGTACTTCAAAAGCTATGCTAAAACCAATTTGGCTTAATTCTGAGTAAAAAAAAGTAAATCTTTCCCTGTTCCTGAGGGGAACACCCATGAAGAGTATCGGGGCTGGCATTTACAAAGCGGATTCAGTGACAGTTCATTAATCAACTTAATGTTAACATGTTTGGGTTAATGTTAACATTCCATAGGTTGTCTTCCTAAGGCGTCTTGATAAGGTCCAGTTTGTGACGATACACTACCTTCCCTTTACTAAGCAATCGAATCCAGAAGGGAAAAGATCACCAGTTGTGTTGGTCCGAGCCGGGATTTGAACCCCGATCTACCGCTTACGAGGCGGAAGCGTTACCACTGGGCTACGTGGCTCGGTCGCTTAATTCTGAAAGATTGTAAAAAGGGTGGTTTTTGTAAGATATATATATACAGCAATTCCCCACGAAAACAGCATGGAAAAAAACAAAAGTGCTCGGATCGGGCTCCAAATTTTTCTGGGGGTTCCCTGGCCGAAATAATTAGACCCTTATTTTTTTGTTTGGCCATTAGGGTGACCTACGACATGTTAGGGTGGTCTGAAAAATGGCCATTTTCGTCGATTTTCGCAAAAACCACTTTTTTCGAAAAATCATAAGTCCTCGCCATTTCAACCGATTTCAATTGTCATATACGCAAATGAAAGGTGATAAGTTGGCCTTTCAAAGAAAAATAATAAGAAGTTTCAAAAATCTAGCCTAACATATGAAAAGGGCGTATGAAACTTTAAAATGCCGTTTTGACGGTGTCTGGACCAAAGAGCTTATGTCTGGAAATATTTTTATCGGATTCCCCGGACATTTTTACATAACATACTAAAAAATGGGAGGAGTTCATTAACAGGATTCCGAGATACGATTTTTTGAAAATAAAATCCGTGTTTTTCGACGCGCCGCGCGCAAAAACCGGAAAATGACGAAATCGGCAAAAAATCAACTTTTTTCACTAAAACTGCGATAACTTTAAAATTTCAGCGATGACCTATAGATGTCTGGGTACCAACATTTTCGTAATTAAAAGACGCAACTTTTGGTACCCAGCCATCTATAGGTCATCGCTGAAATTTTAAAGTTATCGCAGTTTTAGTGAAAAAAGTTGATTTTTTGCCGATTTCGTCATTTTCCGGTTTTTGCGCGCGGCGCGTCGAAAAACACGGATTTTATTTTCAAAAAATCGTATCTCGGAATCCTGTTAATGAACTCCTCCCATTTTTTAGTATGTTATGTAAAAATGTCCGGGGAATCCGATAAAAATATTTCCAGACATAAGCTCTTTGGTCCAGACACCGTCAAAACGGCATTTTAAAGTTTCATACGCCCTTTTCATATGTTAGGCTAGATTTTTGAAACTTCTTATTATTTTTCTTTGAAAGGCCAACTTATCACCTTTCATTTGCGTATATGACAATTGAAATCGGTTGAAATGGCGAGGACTTATGATTTTTCGAAAAAAGTGGTTTTTGCGAAAATCGACGAAAATGGCCATTTTTCAGACCACCCTAACACGGCGTAGGTCACCCTAATGGCCAAACAAAAAAATACGGGTCTAATTATTTCGGCCACGGAACCCCCAGAAAAAATTTGAGCCCGATCCGAGCACTTTTGTTTTTTTCCATGCTGTTTTCGTGGGGAATTGCTGTATATATCTTATTAGTTATTTTAAGAAAGGTATTTGAAATACCTTTCCAATGAGTTCAATAGATTTGAAGGTCTAATAACCCTATCAAAAGTTATGAGCACTTAAGTGATATTTAAGTACTTCTCAGAAGCCATATCTCAGAAAATTTGATTAAATTGATGTCCGGATCTATCATGCAACCCGTCGTTTGATAGGTAATCGAAACATTCCTAATGAGTCCAAAAGATCGCAGACCTGACATCCCTATCATGTTATAAGCTCTTAAGTTTCAATAATGCTATTTTTTGAAGCCGGATCTCAGATATTTTGATGAAATTGAAGTCTCGATCAACCATGCGACCTACGTTGGATGCGTAATCTAAATACCTTCACAACGAGTTCAAAAGCTTGAAAATCTCACCTTCGTATCTGAAAATATAAGCATATGCAAATGAGTAAGGTAAGTAGTAAATGAGCCACTTGATGGTGAATAAAGTAAGGTTTAATTTTCTTTTATCGATTTATCAAGTATTTAATACTTTTAAACTACGATTAAAAATATCTCTCACAAAAAAATTAAGATTGAGTAAATAATGAGCATTCAAGTCCTTCGAACTGATATTGATATTTTTTATTTATTCCACCATAAATAGATTTGTTAAAAATGTTGATATTTAAAAGATCTCAAAAAGCTAAGAAATTAGAAGATTTTTCTCAAATAAATCGACAACACTGCCCCAGCTCGTGACATCCTCTCTCCACTCGATTCCTCTTCAAAAACACGCGCCCGTTGAGAGATCTCTTTGATGCTGCAACGACGCACTTCACCATCAACCGTCAGCGATAATGATGCTTCATCAACAGCGACAGCACCGGCCAACAGCAGCAGCGCATCATCTTCATCAGCATTACGATCATCATCACGGTTTGCATCTCAAACCTCGACTGATGGCTGACTGACCTGCCTGCCTGCAGTCTTGGCTTGATGATGTCCATTATCGAGCGCCGATTTACATGACTGATGGCGGCTAGAAGAGTATAGAGTAGTCCGAGTGTGTCCGCAAGGGGGCTGCACCACCGCCCCTCGGAGGACGCGGTCAGTCGACCGAATGTCAGCCGTGTCAGTACCGCTCAAAGTAACGGTTGAACAAGAAGTCGTCGCGGGTTCGCAAACTGAGTCGTCGGTTGATCTTCGATTTTGTGCAGAGTTCTTTTGTGAACTTCTTCCGGCTGGCTGGCCAAATTCGTCACGGTGACATTGCGTCACGAGGGCCCGGGGGAAGAAGACTTTGTGGGGTAGGGAGGGGGGAAAGTGACCGTTACAGAGGGGGTGTTGGTGAAGAAGCGAATAGTTCCTCCGGGCCAGCCATGGACGACGACGGATTGTGATCGATTTGTTCCTGCGACTTGATTTGTGGTCGTGCGCGCCGCGCGGTTTTGGCGTGTGCCCGTTTCAGTGAGAAAGGTTCTTTGAAGTGATCTTTTTTGTGGGATTGGGATACTGAAGTTTTTATAATTGCGAAAAAGAGTGTAGAGCTATTAGTAAACAACAAATACAAGTACAAACTTTTTGATCACAAACGCATGCTTTCTTAAATTTTAAACAATTTTAATAAAATTTTAAAATTTTCTATCACGCATAAACATATTTTGAAGGATCAGCCTGTACGAGGTTTGTTCAATAAAATTTTCGTTGAATATAATAAAAACCTCGATTTTCCCAATTCCACAATAGTCTTTTGTTGTTTTTAAAAAAGTTGCATTGACGTTTAGCGTAGATTCTACAGAAATCTTGAGTTGCAAAACAACAAAACGATTTTTATTCAAATATGCCTTATTTTGCTGCGTGATGGATTGAAAACCCAAAACAATACTTTCACATATTTTTTTTTCTCCAACCATTCAAAAAAATCATATTGAAATTGTTATTGACTGCAATCACTATGATGTTTTTCGTTAAATAAAATGCAAGTAATTATTCAACAGAATAAAAATTACCGCTATTTTTTTGCTATATACTATTCTTTTTGATTAAATTTGAGTAGGAGATTTGTGTGCAGTTTTGATATTTGCTTTTCTTTTTATATAAAAGATATAAAATGGAAAAACATGAAAATTAAAAATCTTAAAAAAAAATAAATAGGAGAATGATTTAATCTGAAATTTTCGGACCAATGTTTATTTCATTTTCATTATATTTTTCATATAAATTGAAAGTAAAATCAATATCCTCAATTTCTAATTTCTTGCCATCTTTGATCGTTAATTGATACTTACAAAATAAAAACATTTTGCCCGTCGTCATCAATTAAAAAAAAAAGTATTAAGGTAATGATAATGATAAAGATAATGATAATTAGCATGATTGTTCCTTGCAAAAAAAAATCATTACTGCTTTGACTTTTTGAAAACTAACTTTAGTGAATGTAAGCCAACAGTTTTACAAAACATTTTTTCAGTAATGTGTTAAAACTATGGCCTGTAATTTTTTTTATATTTTTAATGGGAAAATTAATACAAGATTTGTTTTAAATTAATGTAAAAAATAAAAAAAATAGTTTTATGCCTTTTATCAATCGCCTAAATAAACAACTAAAGACAATTCTAATTTGTGATAGTTTGATCAGATAAAAAAAAGGTGTTGCGAATTTGTGGATTTCAACAGGCAATGTATTTCCTCAAAAACTTGTTATAAAACTTTATCATTTGAGGTCGATCTAAATATAAATCAAAAAATTATAAAAAAGCTTCCAAATTAAGGTTAAAAGCAATTCATTATGTTCAACTTAAGGTTTTTTTTTAATTGTTCCGTCTCTTGCCAAATCCATTGTTAAAATATCCAATTACATCAAAATGAATTATAGTTCAAATCATAGTTGAAAGGAACTTCAAAACTCTATTAGGTTATAAGAAATACGGAATTGTAAATGGATTATTTACTAATAATATAAATTGAATTGAATTGAATTATGTTCAACTTCAAGAGCAATTCTTTATAAAAATGAAAAGCAAAATTAAACAATTTTGATTTTTTAATAAAATGATTAGAAAATTTTACAAATATTTCCTTCCTTTACATTGAAAATCAGACCAAAATAGCCGAGAAACGTCAGTTGAAAAATTAAAGGTTGATAGAAACAGCAACAATTTTATTTTTTTTTTCTCATTTTTTTGCTAAGCTCTAGAGCTTAATAAATAGCTATCTCAGCAACTATTTGTCCGACTTTCATAGTTCAAGATGAAAAATTGCAGAAAGATTCTCAACCGTTTGAAAAAACTATGTTTTCATATGGACTTACATTAAACCCATTTCAAAAGCTAAACAAATACTTTTTACCTGTAATTGAAAAACAAAATTTCGACTTCACATTCAAGCTTACTTTCAAAAATGAATTTAAAAGCAATCGAAATTTAATGTATTCTTTCATAAATTATACATATTTTTCTGTCATTATAGCCTGTTTCAATACCCTGAAATATATATAAAAAAATACGTTGCACGCTTGGTGCTCGCATGGTACTTTATATGGGAAAACACTTTTTTTCTGAAAAACGCAATTTTCACCGATAGAATATTTTGAATTTAACATATTCTTAATCAGGAAGGTGAAACACAACTTCTACGTATAAATCTCCCATGAGTGTTCTCGATTCATAATATTTTGCTTCCTCCATACCGTGTTGATTTATCAACTAATTATAGAAAAAGGTGTGAAAATAATGTCACAAATACTTTAATTGATTTATAAGATGCTTTTTGTGATAAATTTGATTGACGAATCCATCGGATTTAAGAACCCAATCTTTGACTCCATAGTACAAATTCAAACAAAAAAAAAACTAGTGCCTGTTCCAATCCACTTCCTCCGCTGTTCCCGAAGTTCCCAGTGTATTATTCCGATACGGTGCCATCATCATCGCCATCACCATGGATCTTCTGAAGCACATCAGCGTCTACAAGGAAATGAGCGGTGAATTTGTTTCGGTTTCGCGAGCAGCGATAAAAAAAGTGTGAGTTTTTTTTTAGTTTTCTTCAAAGTCTGACTGACTTTGTCCAAGTGTATACACAGTGCGCGCCGTACTTTGTTGCATCTTTTCTCAATATTCCCACGTGTCGTGGCTGGTTGGTGTGATGTTGAGTACATTTCCTTAAGGTTGCGATTTTCTTTCCGCTTTCCGCGCGAGTGTTGTGAGCCGCCGCCAAAAGGCAAACTTTCTTCCGAAACGCTTACCACATTTTTTTATCGATGGGAAAAATTATGCGGCTGCCTGGCAGAGGTTATATTTGCATAAGAATTGATGAGTGTACGATTGGGGGGTGATGGGTATTCCACGTTTTTTTTTTTTTTTTTTGATTGGGTATTCCGCACAATTTTCCAGTCATGCTCATGGATTATTCATCACACGCCCGTGGGGGGGATTTTGCATGAAATTTGCTTACGCGGAAAACAATTTTCATTGTGTTACGTAATGGAAATTATGCTTACCTTTTGGTAAGCTTGATTGTGTTTGATCAATAATTAATTCAATTTTCGATTTTATATACAAAGCATTTTTTTTTTTCAATTACCGGAAAAAGTTGCCTAGACCCCGATACCCATTCCCCAGAATTTCACCTCTCAGAATGTTATTCCCCATATTGCTTTTCCCCAGAAATCTATTTGCCAGAATAAACCATACCCTTGTAACGTTTATTGCTCTTGCTTAACAAAGAAGGGCCTATTTGTATGAGAATAATGAAGCAAATTCTTGATATCTTCAAATTGGAAAATGTTGCCCCAACCCCTCTTCGATTTGCGTGAAACTTTGTCCTAAGGGGTAACTTTTGTCCCTGATCACGAATCCGAGGTTCATTTTTTGATATCTCATGACGGAGGGGCGGTACGACCCCTTCAATTTTTGAACATGCGGAAAAAGAGGTGTTTTTCAATAATTTGCAGCCTGAAACGGTGATGAGATAGACATTTGGTGTCAAAGGGACTTTATGTAAAATTGGACGTCCGATTTGATGGCGTATCCAAAATTCCGAAAAAAACGTATATTTCGTCTGAAAAAAAAAAACACTTAAAAGTTTTTTTAAAAACTCTGCCTGTTTTCGTTACTAAACTGTAAAATTTTTGGAGCATGTCATTTTAAGGGAATTTTACCGAGCCACGTAGCCCAGTGGTAACGCTTCCGCCTCGTAAGCGGTAGATCGGGGTTCAAATCCCGGCTCGGACCAACACAACTGGTGATCTTTTCCCTTCTGGAATCGATTGCTTAGTAAAGGGAAGGTAGTGTATCGTCACAAACTGGACCTTATCACGACACCTTAGGGAGGCGACCTATGGAATGTTAACATTAACCTTAACATGTTAACATTAGTTGAGTAAAGAACTGCCACTGAATCCGCTTTGTAAATGCCGGCCCCGATACTCTTCAAGGGTGTTCCCCTCAGGAACTGGGAAAGATTTACTTTACTTTTTACTTATTTTAAGGGAAATTTAATTTTCTGTTCAAATCTACAATTAGGTCATTTTTTCATTTATAACAAAATTTTTCATTTAAAATTTCGTGTTTCTTCTAACTTTTCAGGGTTATTTTTTAGAGTGTAATAATGTTGCTGTGCGAGTTGGCGTAGAATTATCCATTTTCAAATAACAAAATATGTTTAAAACATTTTTTAACCTTGGAAATGCTTCTTGGATTTTTGTTTTTCATTAAACATTGCTTTAAGGGATATATTTGATTCGTGCTCAGTTATCACGAACCCATTTCCATATCTTGTGACAGTGAGGCAGTGTGACCAAGGTGGCCTGGTTGCCAGATAAATCTAGGAAGGCGTCATCCATAAAGTATGTCACGCTCTAGGGGGGGAGGGGGGTCTGAGCAAGTGTGACATTGCATGTTATAAGTATAGGAAAAGCGTGACAAAGGGGGGGAGGGGGGGGGTAAATTTTGACTGATTTTAGCGTGACGTACTTTATGGATGAAGCCGAATGCCAGATTTTTCAAGTTTCAGCCAAAATAAAGATTAGGGAGCGTTCTTTTATTACGTAACGCAAAAAATCGGATTTTTAGACCCCCTCCCCCCCGAAACGAAGTTGACTTTATAGCTGTCGGCCACCATTGCTAGTACCAACCACTAGTGTCTTCCTTTTTATCTACAAGGACTTCGCCGCCCTGGGCTCCTAAGTGTATGAATGTATGGCACGGAGCGACGGCGCCGAATACCCATATTTACACAAAGAATTTTAGAGCGCCCGCCGCGGGATTCGAACCGGCGACCTCTGGATTGGAGTCCAGTGCGCGGTCCGATTGATCCACACGGGCGGGACCCCCTCCCCCCCCTCGTAACAAAATTTCCATAGAAATTATAAAAATTTTGTATGGAGCGTAACACGGCCTCCGACCCCCCCCCCTCCCCCCCTACTGCGTTACGTAATAAAAGAACGCTCCCTTAACTCTTCTCTATACTAGATTTTAACAGATTTTGCCAGATTTTTCATTTTATGCCCATTTTGAACAACTTCTTGATTAAAATGAAAAAAAAATTAGATCGTGTTTTTCTTAACGAAAATGTAAATCCAACATTTTTGAGGTCAGTTAAGCCATCTGAATCCTACAAACATTAGAAATAATTAATATCCTCCCCTCGCTCCCCTTCACAATTTAAAATTGTTAGATTTTCGTCTGCCAGATTTTCAATCGATACTTTGCCAGATTTTTCAAATTTTTACCTGGTAACCCTGAGTGTTACCCCTTTTCTTTTTTTCGGGGTTTTCACTAAAATACATTTTTCATGATTTGGTAGCTCTAATTTGATGCAATTCTAAAGAAGCTTTTAAATAAAAAAAAAATCGAGATAAATGCCATTTTTTAATAAATTTGTACTTGTATGTACTTTTCGGGTTTGCACTCAACCAGAGAGGTATTTTTTTATTTCAAGGTGAATTTTTCATGATTAAATGACCACAACCAAAACCGTTTAAAATCTAGGTATCCAAAAACAAAAATGTTTATTTGGAAAATTAAATAACTTGATTACAATCTATAAAACTTAAAAAAATGTTTCTCTCAGCTAGATTTTTTTTCGAAATTTCAGGTATTTTTTAAAATAATTTCGTCATTTAAATAATAGAAAAATTTATATGACGATTTAAAGGCAGTTTTATTCAAAAAAGCATTCAATCAATTGGTTTTAAATTTTAAGAATTCAACAAAGCCCAAAAATAGCTATATTTTTATATTTATAAACTTTTTATTGTAATGTTCATGCCACAATAAACATTTAAATCAAGTGCAACTATTCCTAGACCGGGTGCACACTTTATACTAACAGACTATCGTAAACAATAAAACAACAAATTACTCAAATTTCAATAACATTTTAATCAACATTTTTCGATCACTCTGATTGGTTATCAAAATTTCATGAGTTCGAATCCCGAGGTGAAAGGTTTTTAAGCGCAAAATAATGTTGAGGCTCAGCCCATACTTTACTTTTTTTTTACTTTACTCAGTCCATAAAATTGGGGGCATTCTAACTTGTAATTAATATGGTTTACTTTTTTTACAGGGCCATTTTTAATGATCATTCAAAATCGGTCCGCAGGCCACAAAAATCACCCCATGGGCCACATTTGGCCCGCGGGCCAAATTTTGGTCAACCCTTGTTCTTAAGAACTGAACTTTGTTAAAAAAAATGATCGATATAATCAAGTCTAAATTTGATAAAAAAAAATCATTATTGAATTGTTGTACTAAAAACCATTTTGTTTTTTTTTTATTAAATATGAAATTTAAACTAACTCAATCTTTTCTCTTTTCTTTTCAGGTAAATTATCAACTCTATTTGTGAATAAGTATGACATGCTAAATAATTTCAAGCACATTGAATGTTTCAAAGAAATTTTAAATCCATAACAATCCCATCGCTAACCAAAATCTTATCTTGTGTTCAATAGACCTTTACAAAAACAATATCGTTTGTTCTACTCCCACAATCACCCACACACACAATGACATAACTCTCCCAAAGTAATTACACTAAATTTGAGCACATTAGCTAAATTGCCTCCCTTCGTTATGCACCCTTAGGCACACTACCAGTTTAAACAATTTTATTGTTACGATTTCATTCACACCTCAACTCCACGCACTGGCACTTCGTCATCTTTTAAGTGGACTTAAAATTCTTTTCCCTAACAGCCCTACCGAGAAGTCTTCAAAATTCCATTATCTACCACACCGTTGAGTACCTTCAACACACCTCACTCTGACCGTGGTGTCGCGTTCTCACCGTAATTTTTCACGCTGCTCTGAGCAGTGCTCGAGGTATGGATTTCCGTTCGCCTCAACTTGATCTTTTTTTGGCAAAACCGTACCCAAAACAAAACATATTCTCTGCTTAATGAACGCAAGTATACACTCTCGGAAACCAACTTGGGGTGGTATTTTCGGTAATTAAATTACACCAGCAAAACTGTTTTTTTTTTCTGCTGAAAAGACCTCAAAAGAAAGATGCAAGACACCTGATGATAGTTCCCTGCCTTGCTCCCCTCAAGCGAGAGAGCACTCATTTCGTAGGAAAGTTTCCCGAAAAAAAAGTGCCAGCCTTAATGACCACGTCCAGTCGGACGAGCGGTGTACTTGGCGTGCACTTGAATCGAAGATTAATATGTCTGCGCGAGGTCGTCCAAATTTGTGGCACGAACAGGACCGTTACTTTGAATATCTTTCTCTTTTTGGTGTCTTACTTAGGTTCATTTACACAGTTGATGTAATTTTTAATTTTTGAAGAAACTCAAATTATTTTTTTTTTTGTTGTTACTTTTATTTGGTGATCTCAACTTAAATAAATATGACGCTGAAGATCCAACTAAACAATATCTCAAACAATACTCAACAGATCATCGGTGTGACCCTGTTGATGCTGAGCAGTCACAACCAACAGCCTCGTTGAGTGCCAACCAAGCTGGTGAAAGAACGTAAATCAAACACCAATTTCACCCCGCTCTATGATTTATGAACTATCGCCTGGAATGCATTTCTGAACAGGCGGTTAATTTAATGACTTTCCAGTACCCATTACCTCTCTGTCTCTATTTGAGGAACGATGAAAGGTGAGAAAATTGGGCTGGCCGAAGAATTTGGGGCTTTGGGGCATCGCCAGTGCGAGGGTGGAAAACCTTTGGAAGTGCTGGCAGCCAGACAATCAATCATTTTCTGAGGGTTTCCAGGTCGTGGTCCATTTCGGAGGAAGAGTTGTTTTGGACCTAGGCCTTGCAATATGGTTCAGGGTAATTGGGTTGCTCCAATCGGAAGCATTGCGATGACCTGAAATTTGAGGAAAGGTTGGGGTACCCCGTATATAAGACTTGAAATTAAAAGATTTCTTCAAAAACGAATCTCCTAACCTCTGAGATAAAGTTTGAATCAAAACTTATAGTAAACGATTCAGTTTCGTCAAGGTTTTATTGATTTGGGCTCTCTGAACACGCTCCAATCGACAACCAAATTATAAATTCCGGGTATAAATAGTATGGAACCTAGATTTTGGTTTTTGTAGATGAGACTTTTTATTTTGCAAGCTCTTTACCATCACTCTTTTAACATCCACTTATTGAAACCCTTTTCAATCATTTCACCTACCTACCTCAAGCAAACCACTCTTTCCAATCAATTAGTCAGCCAACCACCTTTCCTAATCGCATCAATCGATTAGTGGGTACGCAGGGAATGGAATTCTGATCAGCTTCCCCTCCTCCAGCTAAACAAATAACGGTTATTTATTAAGCTCATAAATGCACCTCGTTAATGGTGTCATCAACACAGTGCACAACAACAGTACAGCGCAGTGCAGCAATTCCTTTTGCGCTCGACTCAAAGCCAAGTCACGCTCCACTACCTCCAAGTCTCGAAGGAAATGGCCACCATTGACAATAAATTTCTTAAACACATAAACTAAACAAATTACAAATAATCGATCGTTGCACCGCGATCAAAACTCCAGCACACGGCACTGAACTACTGTTGCGGCAAGTCGTTGACTATTGCTGTGGCCGATGGGCAAACGAAGATCCAACGATTATGGCTGGAAATTACACACATGTGCACCTGGAAGGGTCCGAGGGGCCAATAATGCGCATACATAATCCCATCCGATGGATCGAATTTATGATCATAACTTAGCCGACTGGCTGGTAATGTTTATTCTTTCCGCCAAGTCCACTGGAGGGAGGTTATGGTGCGCGGTGATTGTGACCATCCCGGTTGGTTCGGTACAAAGTGGTTAAATCGTGTTCGTATATGGATAGTGGCGTGAATTTTATCCTGCAAGATATATTTATATTGTTAGTCTATTGAATGCGCTTTGCGATAACTGAGACCGTGGAGAAAGCATCCAGGTTCAATTGGGATGCTACGCAGTGAACTTCAAGGCATTTGCGTATCATGAAAATAATTCACAAATTGTTACAAAACCAATTCAAATTGAGTTTTTACTAAAAATATAAATTTTCATTGGAAATGAATGTATATTTTTTGATTTAAATTGAAGTCAAACCCTTTCAATTTGAGTTCATTTTTTTTTTCAAACAATTTGGACACATTTAACCTTTTTGAAAATTTTCAAATTTTGGACCCTAAATTGAATGAAGACATACAAATTTAAAACTTTTAATTTAAAATCAGATATTTTGTAATAATGCATTGATGATTCAGGTTTTCAAATAATTTTTTTAGCTCGAGTATTTTTTTTAATTGTCAAAAAAAAACATTTTGTGCGAGGTTCGAAACACAAATATTTTATCGGCGAAACCCATACCGACGATAGATCATTTAAAATATCATACGAAATTTAAATAATTGGAACCACATCCGATTAAACATTCAAATCTTTTACTAACATGATTTTTTTGCCCTAAGATTTTTCCAAATTTAAAGGGGGGTGACAAAAATTTTGAAAAATATTTGCAACGGCCTTATTGAAGTAAAATTTTGGTAAACTTTTATAGCACTCACTAAGATGATATGCATTTGCACTTTATTAGAGTTTATTTTTGTAAATTACTCAAATTTTCAAAAATAACGTATTTCATGAGAATACTCATTATCTTATGATTTGCAGTATTACTTTGCTACAGTTTTTTTTTTGTAATTTACACAGATTTTCACAAAATACCGTTTTAAATGAAAATCTTTTTTCTTACTCTTGCTAGTGCCTTAGTTAAAGAAATAATTGTTCCAAAATGGATTATGATGCAACACACAGCTGAAAGGAACTCCAAAACTCTGTTATGCACTTCAAAATAACTCATTGTATCTATAAATAATATAAAACCAATAAAACCGAATTGAATTGAAAAAAATGAAAATCTATCGCACAGCGCTCAAACGCACTCTACCAGTGTATATGTGCATTAGGAAAAGGGGTCTCCTACGAAAGGCCGAATCTCAAAAGGCCGAATCCCGAAAGGCTGAAATTCAGAAGGCCAAATTACTCGAAAGGCAGAATTCTCATTAGGCCGAATCCCAAAAGGCTGAATGCTCAAAAGGCCGAATCTCATAAGGCAAACCGTGTCCGAAAAGTCGGAAAGTTTTTGCCTTTTCGGGCGCGGTTTGCTTTTATTATTTATATAAACCATAGCTATGTAACAAAAATTGGTTTCGGAATAAAGAAGGCACTTTCTAGCATTTCTGCTAACTAAATTTCTATAGTTTCTATTTATTTGTCGCAAAAAAATAATTTTAATTATTTGAATTCATTTTTAAGTACTTGGCGACGAATGATCAAATTTCGGTCATCGTCACCTATTCAATAAACAAAAAGGTTAAAACACTTTTGAAATCTGGAGTTTTTTTGAAAAGGTCCAATAAACCAAATTTTCAGTTTTTGCTTTTTGGGTGTTTTTTTAATACCGCTGACTCAAAGTGGTTTCAAAAACACCCAAAAAGCAAAAACTGGAAATTTTGTTTATAGGACCTTTTCAAAAAAACTCCAGAGATGCTTTGATTCAACAATATGATCGGTAAAGATAAACAGAATGTACTCATTATGTACTTATTTCGCTTAAAATGATAAAAAAGAACACAGTTCGTCAGTTTACTGTATCTTTGAACATCATAATCAATGAAAATCGTGAAAATATGAACAAAATTCTGAATTCCATTATCAGTCTGCCTTTCGAGACATTCGGCCTTTTGAGACGTTCTGCCTTCTGAGCAAAAGACAAAATTTGGCCTTTTGAATTTCGGCCTTCCGAGATTCTGCCTTTTGAGTTTCGGCATTTTGAGGCAATCCCAGGAAAAGACTGTAAACAGATAGCTTGATTCTTCTCAATAAGATTCGAGCAAATTGCAGCCTTAAGAGTATAACAGGAAATCACAAAAGATAGTCGCTATGACGGTCGAGGTGAATTAATCCAAAAATCTGTCTACAAGGCGGACAAAAAAAATGAAAATCTAAAAATGTCATAATTTTCAATATTGTTTTTTTCATACCGAAACGCAAAATTTTGTATGCATTTTCACTCCTTTAGAGTTTCTTTTGTAAAATACTCAAATTTTCACACAATACCATATTTTATGATAATGCTCTTATTGAAAATTTAGAAAACTTGAGCATTATCATAAAATACGGTATTGTGTGAAAATTTGAGTATTTTAGAAATGAAACGATTTTGTACTACTGAGCGATGCAAAATTTGCTTATTTCACCGTGTTGAGGATTTCTGAATAAAAATCACGATATACCGTATTCTAAGAAAATTCTCAAACTTCCATCATTTTCAATATGGGTATCCATCGATGCGAAAATTGGCATGCATTTTCTCTTCATCGGGGTTTTTTTTTAAAGAAAATACCGTATTCTTTTTTTTACAAAAAACACAGTATTTCATAAAAATACTAAAATATTCAATATGAGCATCTCAAATTATAAAATTTTAGCATTTTCATATAATACGGCAATTTATGAAAATGTCATACTACCCATATTGCAAATTATTAATAAAAAAAAAGTATCACGGTATTTTGTGAAAATTTAGAAAAAAAATCTTAGAGATAGCTATAAATAATAACAGGATTTGGATTAAATAAGTTAATTTTAGTAGGATATTTTGAATGAGTTATCGTCGACTAGATTGACAATTGTATTTTGATAATGATAACCTGGGTGCTGAATAGTGGTTCGCAAAGCGGCCTCAATTTAGAACTGTGGAACGAATTTACTGTTCGCAAAATGCTCCCAAGAAATATCAAGTATTGTAATCGATCAATAATTTATTTTGTCAGGAATAAAAAAAAGTCGATGGCGTCGATCTTATAAATTTTTCGAAGTCAATTAATTTTAAGAAGAGGGTTGAAATCATGATTGGCATGATTTGTCGCTAACATTTCAATAAGCGCTTTATCTCACGCAAAGCCTATGTTTATGAAGCTTTTTGAAATTTTAACGACGAATCATCAATAACTATTAATGGCACCTGCGACATAATAATGAATAATCTTACTATTATATTATCACTGCACTTCAAAGATTCATAATCTCCGGACATCCTTTTGGTTGCTCTTATGATTCACTAAATTACACCCACTTCTGACGCAATTTTTCGTCACGTGGAAAACAAAAAAGGCCTTTTTTGGTCGCCCATCATTTAGTCTATGAACTTACAATGCGCGAAGCTCTTAATTTTTCAGCAAAACGTTTAACATTAACATACCCAAAATGTTTCAAAACAAGTCACTTTAGCAACAACAAATATGTTACGCTTGAGCTTGAACATAGCCTTCTACTTTGTTTATGTTTACATCTGTAATGCAGTTGTATTAATGGGGATCATTCGCAAATCACGTTACGCATTCTGTCTTTTCAGCACCCAGATGATAACGATAAAATATTAAATGTATCAATAATCGATTTGAAATGAAAACTCTTTCATATATTTTCTTCAGAATGTGCTACATTTTCAAACAAAGTTTACATTTAACTATCCAAACTATTGTCAATCGATTTTGAGTTTCCTCGATACAATTGCAAGCTTAGAAAATCTAGATTAAATTTTCAAAAGGTCCTATCTGCATAGGAAACCCATTTGGGATAGGTTGTTTTGAAAATTTAATCTAGTAAATGTTGTTTTGAACTTTACCTGATACCTGAAGCTAAGGAAAGCTGTGGGATATCAAAAACTATTAATTGCATACAGAACAAATGCATTTAGCTTAAAATGTTTTTATTCATTAGTTTTTTTTTATTTCATAATTATTTTAAACATTAATTAACATGTATTTGAACAAAATTATCTAGTTCCAGTCGGTTGCATCTGGGTATGGTGACAGATTTTGTGTCAAAACAAAATATGTAATTTACATCAGGAACTGGTGAAATTTTTATCTGTGTCTGATGAATTTCACATTTTAGGAAATTAGCTATATTTTAGGAAAAATTAATGAAACAAGGTCATATCCAATCAGTCAATTGCTATACCTTCCAAATTCAACTTATTTTATTGGTAAGGTAAAATAAGTGAGGTTTTTAATTTTACTTCAAATATTCACATTTTTTATAAATTTTATTTGCGATATTTAACTATTTTGAAGTGTTTGTTGACTCACGTCCAATAATGCCTGAACTTATTCAAAAAAATAAGTAATTCTTAACAAAGTTGTTTCATCTTTTTCAAATATGTTTCTTAAAAATCGCAGTGATTGATTTTCAAAATTATTTTTTTTGCGTTAAGACTCGCAAACAGGGAAACAATTTATTTTAGAAAGCATTTGAGTAAAATCAAATCAGAAAAAAAACCTTTTTATTTCAAACTGTTTGGGCATTTGATATCTGGAGCAACACGAGAAAAGGGTTGATTTTGAATGCTTGAACTATTTTGCTAATTCTCAAGTTTCAGGAAACTTTTTCACAAAACTTGAAGTGTAAAACAAAAGCTGGCCTCCCCTGTAACCTCCCAGCTTTTCGGGGTTTGCTAAATAGTTACTCGTTGTCTTGGAATTTGCAAAATAGTTGCAGCTATCAAAATAATTATGAGCCCTTTTTCAATGTTGCTCCAGATATAAAGAGAATATTTAAAAAGGATTATCGTTATGGACTCGAATTGACCTGATTTTTGTACTTTAAATAAACAAACAGAAGACCACTGCAAGCCGTTCGAAGAACCAATTTGAGCACACGACTCACAGGTCGTTATGCGATTTAATCGCGAAACTACACGTAAAATCCCTCACAAAACTAAACTACGGGAATTGCTGTTGACTCTTCCGCTCCATCCATTCCAACGTGGCTTGCCCCAACGGGATTGTGATTTATTGCTTTTAATCAGTAGCTTCAGCTTTGATGTGCCTGTCATGTTCCATAAATCTATACATATTTCAATCGCGCGCAGCGAAATTTCATCCATTCACCACATCTCGGTCATCCATTGTGTCCAAGCTGATGATATGCTTCATCAATCACTGCAGAAGACTGTACTTTCTTCGTCAATGCAAAGTATCCACTTGCATAAACAAACACACTCGCCGATTCGATTCGACGCAGTCGAGAAGGCAGTCAGATTCAGCAATTAGCTACCGCGACACACAACATTGCACAATTTTACATAAAACCGCACAGCCCAACAGAGTAGTTGTGATCCCGTTTGGTCGCGCAAAGTGCGCTTATGGTGGGCTGCGTTTAAGCCAATTATCCGATTACGCGATAGTCGCGTTTAGGCTGCTCAATCCGGTAGCCACCACCAACCGAGGGGAGGTGAGAATTTTGCTGTTTTTCTACATGTCGAATGAAGCCTTATACCGCGGTGGATGATGAGGGATTGAAAGTGAAACCACTCTGACAAGCTTTGGGCTTAACCCCTTTGGTTTGATGAAACCGATTCGAGGGCTGATTCGTGGGTTTGTTCAGGCATGTTTACCTCTGTGGCTGGTGGTTAGGCATATCCGATGGGGAGTTACACCACACCGTTCACCGTCACCAAAGTGTAATTGGGACTAATTGTGGCAACATATTAAAGTGCCAGGCGTGCTCGGCAAATTCTTGCTGGGTAGCTTATGCACCTGGCTAAGATTTGTGATTTATGTGGTTAATGTGACAAATTTGTTGTGACAGCAATGGTGGTCTTATATAATTTGCTGGGAATCTCACCTGGATTTGTTGGATGTTTGTGACAATCTATTTGATGTTTCGTCAAGATACTTTAATTTTAAACATTTTTTCTGTACAAGTACTATACGATCTATTCCAGCTCAAATCGAGAATTTGTCTGGTAATTATGTACCCGACCCTCTCCGATTTCAACGAAACTTTGTAGACATGTTATTCTAGGCCTTTATAAGCCATTTTTGTGTATATGGAGCCAATTGTACTCGAAAATAACATTTGAGAAGGGCGTACGTTATTTAAATATTTTTGAAATTCAAAAATTACTGCATCTCGAAGCCGTTGCATCGTATCAAAAAGTGGTCAAAGACAAACTTGTAGGAAATTGGACGGACTTTCTGAAAAAATACACTGAAATAAAAATACACGCCACTGTCTCTCCAAAAAAAAAATACGAAAATCATTTACTAAAACTGTTTTTTTGAAAAGTTGTCTAAACGTCAAAATGTTTGAAAACCAATAATGGAAGTCGATTCCCCAGACAATTTTTCATGAAAATTTCCATATTGACCATTGTCCTATGTCCAATCCTTGTAAAGATACATCGGTTTTAAAAATAAAAATGTTGAAAAAATAGGTTTTTTGGTGGTTTTTGGCAATATCTATGTGACAGACTTGATTTTTCAGTCTCGCAAATATTTTTATCGGAAAGCTCGTCCAATTTCTCATAAGTTTGCCTTTGACAGCTTTTTAATTTGACTCGTTTTAGTATTTACGTAAGCTTATTTTCTATCCAGGTTTCTGCCACACTGAAAAAAAAAATCTATTTTCAGTTATAAGCAATGTGATTAAGCTTATATCTGTAAGCCCATACATCCAATTGAAATGCTGTCAAAGGCAAACTTATGAGAAATTGGACGAGCGTGACATCACCTTGAAATTTCACTTTTAAACTTAAAAATCAAAAAATCTCATAGAAGTTGCGTGTATTTTTATTTCAGTGTATTTTTTTCAGAAAGCTCGTCCAATTTTCTACAAGTTTGTCTTTGACCACTTTTTGATAGATGGCTTCGAGATACAGTAATTTTTGAATTACAAAATACAAAAATATTTAAATAACGTACGCCCTTCTCAAATGTTATTTTCGAGTACAATTGGCTCCAGATTCACAAAAATGGCTAATATAGGCCTAGAATAACATGTATACAAAGTTTCGTTGAAATCGGAGAGGGTCGGGTACAAAAGTACCAGAAAAATTTCCGATTTGAGCTAGAATTGTTCGTACTGTACCTTACTATTTTCCAGGATTTTCGTGCATGAATGAATTACTTTGAGCAAAAATAAATAAATCTAAAAATATGAGAAATAGTAAAACAGACCAAAAATGACTTGTCATAACAATAAAAAAAATCCATCAAATTTACATAAGAGATGCCATAATAAGCTCAGTTTTGATATAATGGTTTTTGGAAACAGATTGATCAGAAATTCCCTTCACAACACAAATTTACATATAATTTACACAACCTTTTTGAAATACCCTATTTACAAAAATCAAACTATAATAAAAAATTGACAATTTCATATTGCTTTACTTTGGTTTCACCACATTTCGATTCTTAAAAACAGCTCCGTTACAAATGACTTTATTTATTTGGCTAATGCAATCAATAACATTATTGTGCATCGGTTAACCCGCAATTCAGTAGCCAACAAAAACACTTCATCCGTCAACACCGTCGTTTTACATTGGTCAAGTTTTTCGTCATCCGCTGACCACTCGATCGTAACACAATAAACACACACCATGTCTAGTTTACTCTCGTGGAAAAACAAACCCTTCATCAGCCCTATGCTGCAAACATTTCTTGCGCCAACTTTTTTTTTAAAAAGTACACTTTTCCGTTTGCTTGTTTTTCGTAACATTTTCATGCGAACATAAAGCAAACCCTTTCCGTTGTCGTTTTATGTATAAAAAATCCCACATTCAAAACATTTAAAACTTATTATTACATCCGTTTGTAAAAAATCTAAAATCTAAAACATAATTTTTTTAACTTAAAATTTTCTACTGTGTAACTTTTTCCAAACGCAACTCGATACACGCATTTCATCGTCACATCTCCTAACATCTTCATTGTGAAGGCATTAACTTAAGTGTTATGTTTTCACCCCCTTCTTTAAGCAGTGACTACACAGTAGTTGGTTCAACCGTGTTTCCTTCTGAAGCTGTTTCCTCTCCACCTCTTTGATGTTACACTGTCTAGTTAATAATCACTATCGGACGGCGATGTCTAGGCGTAAAGGTATTAATTAACGACCACCATCGGTAGTAGTGCATCGGGTGGGTTTTTTTTGCTCGATCGCATTTCCTGGCATCTAGAGGGTATTGTTACACTTTTTTTTTGCAGATTTCTTGTGAAGTTTTCACTTTTCTTGAGACTTTTTATCAATATAAAGTTGGGATGAAGCAGTTAGGTTAATTCATCGTACTTTTTACACATCTTTCATTGATTAGATTAAGCCAAAGTTTTTTTTTCATCTGTTGTTACGTGAGTTCGTTCATTTTTTTTTTCAATACTTGGTATTTTTGTATTGATATTGCCTAACTTTATCAGTTACAGACAGTTTTTTTGAAAAGTTTGCTACCTTTAGTAAAGTCTTTAGTTAACACGTAAGCTACAAACCTAGTCCCCGCGCTTGGTAGTTTAAGTGTTAAAACGTATTATAAAATAACGCACATCTTTAAAGTAACCTCAAAATTCTGTTACGTACTTACAAGAACTAAACTTGTCTCATGATTATTCACTGATAAAAACTGAATTGAAATTGAAATAATAGCTTAACCTTTTTCAGATTTCAAGAGAAATTATCGTATTTCAAAATAGCATTGAAACAAGAACTAATCAAACAAATAAAAAAAGATAGAGTTGATTCCTGGGGAGCCTTTCAAACTGTTAAAAACATTCGGCATATTTTGCAGCGAAATGTGGATATTTTCCTATCACTTTTAAGTCAAAAAATTTAAAAAAAAACTAAATTTCAAGCCTGACTTTCGATTTTTTCAAACAAAAAGTATCACAAAATTCTTAATGCTTAGTAACAGTTAGGCTACTATTTCAGAAGCTTTGACGTTTTGTACCAACCTGTGATCCCAATATTCAAAATTTATATAAATAATTGCAAAGTATTTAAATGATAAAAGAAGCGTAATTAGTAATTTACTAATTACCCTTACTCAATATATTAATAATAATTTAAAATCGATTCTTCAAGTTTTTAAAGTGCATATTAAAATTAGTCTATTTTAAAAGGTCAGGTTGGCAATATTTAAACTTTGATATGACAGAGATAGAAAGTAGAAAAAAAATCGTTGATTTATACTGTAGATTTTGCAAAAAAAAAAAAAGCAATAATAAAATATATTGGACAATTCAAAATTCTTTAATCTCTAAGTGAAGTCAAAACAGCAATTCTATTTGAAAAGAGCCTAAACCGAAAAAAAGTTCTCCGATCGGGCTCAAAATTTTTGTAAGGGTTCCTAGGCCAAAATAATTAGACCCGTATTTTTTTGTTTGGCCATTAGGATGACCTACATCGTGCTAGGCTGGTTCGAAAAATGGCAATTTTCGTCATTTTTCGCAAAAACCACTTTTTTCGAAAAATCATATCTCCGCGCCAATTCATCCGATTTTAGCTGTCCTAGACGCAAAAGAAAGGTGATGAGTTTGGCTATTTGAGAAAAATAGTAAGAAGTCCCAAAAATCTAGCTTAACTATTGAAAAAGTCGTATGAAAACTTAAAATGGCGTTTTGACCGTGTCTGGACCAAAGAGCCTATGTCTGAAAATATTTTTATCGGATTCCTCGGAAAATTTCACATAATATATCAAAAAATTGGCGATGTCGAACCGTACGTTTACAAGATATGATTTTTTGAAAATAAAAAACTGAGTTTTTAGACGCGCCACGCGCAAAAACAGGAAAATGACGAAATCGGCAAAAAATCAACTTTTTTCACTAAAACTGCTATAACTTAAATATTTTCACGATGACCTATACATGTCTTGGTATCAAAATTTTCGTAATTCTCGATTAAATTTTCAAAAGGTCCTATCTGCATAGGAAACCCATGAGGGATAGGTTGTTTTGAAAATTTAATCTAGAATTGAAAGACGTAACTTTTGATACCCAGACATGTATAGGTCATCGCTGAAATTTTTAAGTTATCGCAGTTTAAGTCAAAAAAGTTGATTTTTTGCCGATTTCTTCATTTTCCTGTTTTTGCGCGTGGCGCGTCGGAAAACTCAGTTTTTATTTTCAAAAAATCATATCTTGTAAACGTACGGTTCGACATCGCCAATTTTTTGATATACTATGTGAAATTTTCCGAGGAATCCGATAAAAATATTTTCAGACATAGGCTCTTTGGTCCAGACACAGTCAAAACGCCATTTTAAGTTTTCATACGACTTTTTCAATAGTTAAGCTAGATTTTTGGAACTTCTTACTATTTTTCTCAAATAGCCAAACTCATCACCTTTCTTTTGCGTCTAAGACAGCTAAAATCGGATGAATTGGCGCGGAGATATGATTTTTCGAAAAAAGTGGTTTTTGCGAAAAATTACGAAAATTGCCATTTTTCGAACCACCCTAGCACGATGTAGGTCACCCTAATGGCCAAACAAAAAAATAATCTAATTATTTTGGCCTAGGAACCCTCAGAAAAATTTTGAGCCCGATCGGAGGACTTTTTTTTCGGTTTAGGCTCTTTTCAAATGGAATTGCTGTAAGTAAGCTTACTGCTTACATTAGAAGTAATGTCAGTGATAATCTTTTGCATTGAATTACCAGTAATGTGTTACCAGTAACTTAGATTACAACCCTTTAAAGGAACAACTCTGTTCATTAGAGAAGTAATTGCGGTACGAAATGAATGATACGTTATTATTATTATTAAAAAAAAAAACAAAATTTAGTTTTGAATCCAATTCCTTTAGACACATTTACATTCAATCTCAAGGTTTTATCGAGATTTTTGAGTAAAACGGTTCGCATCTTAACTAGTCTAGCTCAAAATTGTTTCACGGCATTTTCGGCTCATGAAATTAATTTTTCAACAAATCCAAGCCAAACGATTTCCACTACGGAAATATTATTAATGTCACAAATGATTTGCTAAGCCTTTACTTTGCGAAAATACAAAGTCAGAATAATTCAGCACCTTGGGCTTTTTTAGGCTTTACATAGATACAGAACATTAGATTTCATCTATTTATATTTTTCTTGTTATTTATCAAGGTACTTCTGATGATCTGATTAGATGATTCATATTTCATATTTAATTTAAAAAAAAAGTAAGCCCTAAAAGTGAGTCGTTTTTCATCAGATAATACAATATTAGTTTCCTAGCTGATTCCATATTTTTTGTATGATCCTGATATGAAAAACAGTTTTATCCACGAAAACAGCATGATTCGAAAAAAAAAGTTCTCTTGGCCAAAATACTTAGACCGGTATTTTTTTTTTTTGTTTGGCCATTAGGGAGACCTACGACGTGTTAGGGTGGTCCAAAAAAATTTCAATTCTCGTCGATTATCGCAAATACAATTTTTTTTTCCAAAAATCACATTTTTCAAAATAAATACTGGGTTATTCGACGTGCCGCGGGAAAATGACGAAAACGGTAAAAAATCAACATTTTAAACTAAAACTGCGACAACTTAACATTTTCAGCGATGACCTATACTTTTTTTGGGTATTTAAAACCCAGTTTTTACTTTCAAAAAGTCGTATCTCGGATTACTGAAATCATAACTTCACCATTTTTATCTGTTATTCAATGTAAAATTCTCCGAGGAATCCGATGAACATATTTTTAGAAATATGCTCTTTTGTCCGGAGACCTACAAAACAGCCTTTTAATTTTTCATACGACCTTTTCAAATGTTAGGCTTGATTTTTAAAACATTAAATTATTTCTCTTTAAAGCCTATCCAACACCCTTTCGTTTGCGTCCAAGTCAGCAAAAATCGGTTGAAATGAAGCGGAATTATGATTTTTTGAAAAATGTGGTTTTTGCGAAAAACGACGGAAATGGCCATATTTAGGACGGTCCTAACACGGCGTAGGTCCACCTAACGGCCTAACAAAAAATACGGGTCTAATTATTTCGGTCAAGAAAATTTTTGAGCCCGATTAGAGAACTTTTGTTTTCGTGAGGTATTGCTTTATGACTATACTCTGGCCTGAAAGGGTTAAACAGCATAGCAAAAAACTAAGTAAAAAGGCTCTGAAAGATAAGGAATTAATGGACTTGGTTTTACTTGTTTGCATGTTCATTTTTCATCAAATTCTTGACAGTTTTGAACAACGCAAATGATTGCATCTCATAAGTTTTACAGTTAACACAAAATAGCCCAAAGATTATGAAGAATCGAGACTAAAATTCTTTATTATTATTTCGAACGAACAAGCTTTGTTCGGCCTTTAGACTACCAGACTGCTTAATTTACAAAACGCTTAAGACATATTTACCATACGGATTGATTCTTTTTGAGTTTTCTACGTATAAAGAGTTCATTTGGTGAGAAACATGGCAAAGGAATTCGCTAGATTCGTCATGCAACTAACTAGGTGCTTACCAAAATCAGCATCGATAAACCAGTCCATTTAGTCGAGGTGTGAAACTTCTGATTCGATTACAACTTTTCCAAAACAAGCTCTCTAAACATATCACCCTCTAGGTAGAAACAAGTAAATTACCGGTTACATGACAACCGTGAAGCAGTTTGACGAAAGAATCAAACCAATTTTCAATTCACTCGCCCAAACTCATAACTCACGAGTTGCCCGTAAACCACGGGACGGGAGGCTAAAAAAAGGTCATCGACAGTTAAACCACCCATTACGGATCGTGTTTCGACCATTAAGACAATTTACATAAATTATCACTGCACTTCCCACAGGAAACTTCTCCCCCTTCGAATCGTGCAACTTTCAGCAATTTGTGCTGCATCGATCACAATCTGGCGATTGATTGATTCGATGGCCCAGGAAGTAATAACTGATCAAAATCACTAATAAGACTTTTACGGTCGTTTTCTTTCTCTTTTTTTCTCCTTTCAGTGACATATCATACTGCTCGTACCAGATGGCACCCAGTGCCGGGAAGAGCCCTCCCGGGGGGACACAGATTGGACCGCCCGACGTGAACGAGATGACCCTCGGCTGGAACTCGAACATAAAGGTGAGCTGATGGTTATACCATACTTAATTGGAGTGAACGTAAAGGAGATGAGATGTTGTAAAATTTTCCCGTTTGTTGAGAATTTTCATATTTTCAAAGTCCAATATTTTTTCAAAAATGTTTCTACAGCAAGAAAACCAACGCCCGCCCGTGTTCAACCCGGAGGACTACGTCATTTCGCTGAAAAAGTACGGCCGCCGGGGCACCAACGGTAACTTCAAATCCATCTACGACACCTCCCCGGGCGATGAGGGAGCGACAGCCAAGGGGGACAAACAGCAGCAACTGCACCATCAGCAGCAGCACCTCATGGACACCGCCAGCCGGTCGCACACGCTGCCCCACAAGAACTCAGAGTATCGGTAGGTTCTAAGCAGGATCGGAAATGTAATGTTGGTTGATATGATGTTTTAGGTTTTTTTTTTTTTCTTGAAAGAAAATCACAAACAAGAAGAAAAAATCACGAAATCAACACTTATAAGCAAACTTTTGTTTACCAATGAATTTTTGTGCAATAATATGTCTAAATTTATTAATAACTAATAACGGTTGAACTATAGTTGACTCATTAAAAAAAGGGGTTTTGAAGACCCCAAAAATGTTTTTTTTCCTGTTGAAACTATCAAAAGAATATTATTTGTGCTTCTGTATTTCATTTAAACACAAGCACATTCTGAAGATAATTTTGGTAATCTTATTATTATCTTTAAGTTTTATCCATACCAAATTTAATTATGTACATGTCATGCAAAAATAAAACAAATTTCAAGCAAAATAAAAAAAATGTACATTAAATTGCAACACAATTTCCAAATTTCTGAGCATTAATTAAAATCGCACACGTTTTACGTCTTTTTTCTAATAATTAATTTTTTTAAAACTGAATTAACTTTTGATTTTAATTTTGTTTTTTTTTTATTTGAATGAAACTTTGTCTATGCATTCCCTATGTTAAAAGAAAGTATTTTGCATCAATAGTTTTTTTTTATAAAGGCTCGATACAATTTTGCGAGCTGCTTATACAAAATGGACATATGAATATTAGAAAATCAGTTTTTTTAGAAGAGATTTCAGATTGATGTGGCAATTTGTAGGTTATGACTAGGAATTTTCAGCAAAAAATAGGTACGCGGAAAAAATCCCAATCTTCTATTTAACTTTTTATCTTTAAAACTTGAATCCTGAAAAAAATGTTTTTGTTATTTTCAATTTTTTTTATTTGTTTAAGGGACTTCAATTTAAATTTAGGAAAGTGAGCAATTCTCTACCAAAACCGGAAATAGATTTTATTTGTATTTTTTGATTTGGCTCAAACTTTGTTGGGGCCTTCCCTATGACCAAATGAGCTATTTTGTGTCATTGGTTCACCCATAAAAGTCTCCATACAATTTTGACAGCTGTCCATACAAAAATGGTATGTAAATATTCAAACAGCTGTAACTTTTGAGTGAATTTTCTGATCAATTTGGTGTCTTCGGCAAAGTTGTAGGTATTGTTGAGGACTTTTGAGAAAAAATAGGTACACGGAAAAAAATTGCAGATTTTTTAATCAACTTTTTTTCACTAAAACTCAATTTCTCAAAATACATATTTTTTGATTTTCGAGATTTTTTGGTATGTTTTAGGGGACAAAAATCCGCAACTTTTGAGCCATAGAAAAACATGGTCAAACAATCTGCCGCCGAGTTATGAATTTTTGAAAAAATAGTGATTTTTGGAAAAAAATCGAAGTTTTATGCAAAACAAATTTGAGGTTATTTTTTAATGCAAAATTGAATTTGCAATCGAAAAGTACTTTACAGATTTTTTGATAAAGGGCTCCGTTTTCAAGATATAGCCACCGAAAGTTTGATTTTAGCGAAATATTTGCAGTTTTTCGATTTTTAAAAATAGTGATCATGAGTGACCATCTCTAAAACATTTATTTTTTTTTTAAAAGTTCAGAAAACTTGCTATAAAATTGTCTAAGAGACATTGAAAAAATAAAAATGGTCGAAATCGGCCGATTTCGTAGAGAGTTGCTCAAGTGTCAAATTTGGTACTGGAGTGGTGTTTTTTTTAATTTGATTTTTAGGAAAACTAAAATATTTTCAAACAAAAATTCAAAAAAATGGTGGATATCGAATTTGCAATTGAAAATAACTAAACATATTTTTTATAAAATCAAGGTTTTCAAGTTGTAGGCATGTTTGAGTGTGTAAAATATTTTGTTTTTTTTTTTTTTCATTTAAGAATACTTCTTGAAAGAAAAGCATCTCTGCAACAGATATTTTTGAAAGGCTGAGCTCATTTATTAACTTTTTCGTTACTATTTTTTCGTTTTTCGTTAATAAAAAAATATATTTTTCAAATTTTATCTATTTTTTATTTTTTAAGTGTAACTTTTAAAATTTAGAATAAAGTTAAATAATTATTGCAATGTAAATTATGATGCAATACACAGCTGAAAGTAACTCAAAAACTCGGTTACGTACTGCAAAGAACTTATTCTGTCGTTATTATTTACCAATAAAGCCGAATTGAATTAGAAAAATGTAGCCCAACATTTAAAATTGGCAAAAATAAGAATTTTTAGCTCATTTGAAATTGTTCAAAAAGTAATTTTTGATTTTTTAATTTTCGAAAGTATTTTTATTCAAACAAGCAGAAAATTTCTAAAAAAATAAAAATAAAAGAAAAAATATATTAAATTACGAAAACCTTTGTAAATATAAACATTTTAATGCTTTGTTTAATTGGAAATGAGTGCAAATCGCAAAACGAACTGCAATTTCTGATCTTTGAGACAATTTTTTGAACAGAAAAAAATAGTTTCTTATCATTTTATTTTTTATGTTTAATAAAACAGATTCAGAAAATATCTTCAAATTCATTCAGCAGAACATAACTATTTAAATATCTATTTAAAAAATCTAATGATTTTTTAAGATAGTTGAGCAGTTCTCTAGGATTTCGGTCATTCGATTTTTTTGTATTTTTTAATCCGGCTGAAACTTTTTTGGTGCCTTCGGTATGCCCAAAGAAGCCATTTTGCATCATTAGTTTGTCCATATAATTTTCCATACAAATTTGGCAGCTGTCCATACAAACATGATGTATGAAAATTCAAAAATCTGTATCTTTTGAAGGAATTTTTTGATCGATTTGGTGTCTTCGGCAAAGTTGTAGGTATGGATACGGACTACACTGGAAAAAAATAATACACGGTAAAAAAAATTTAGTGATTTTTTTATTTAACTTTTTATCACTAGAACTTAATTTACAAAAAAATACTATTTTTAATTTTTTTTATTTTTTGATATGTTTTAGAGGACATTAAATGCCAACTTTTCAGAAATTTCCAGGTTGTGCAAAAAATCATTGACCGAGTTATGAATTTTTTAATCAATACTGATTTTTAAAAAAAATCGAAATTTTGGTCGCAAAATTTTTTCAACTTTATTTTTCGATGTAAAATTGAATTTGCAATCAAAAAGTACTTTAGTGAAATTTTGATAAAGTGCATCGTTTTCAAGTTATAGCCATTTTTATGTAACTTTTTTCAAAATAGTCGCAGTTTTTCATTTTTTTAAATTAGTGAACATGTTTGCCCACTTTTGAAAAAAATATTTCTGAAAAGCTGAGAAAATTCTCTATATTTTGCTTCTTCGGACTTTGTTGATACGACCTTTAGTTGCTGAGATATTGCAATGCAAAGGTTTAAAAACAGGAATATTGATGTTTTCTAAGTCTCATCCAAACAGCCCACCATTTTTCAATGTCGATATCTCAGCAACTAATGGTCCGATTTTCTATGTTAAAATATGAAACATTTGTGAAATTTTCCGATCTTTTCGAAAACAATATTTTAAAAATTTTGAAATCAAGACTAACATTTCATAAAGGCCAAACATTCAATATTACGCCCTTTTAAAATGTTAGTCTTGATTTCGAAAATATTATTTTCGAATAGATCGGAAAATTTCACAAATGTTTCATATTTTAACATTGAAAATCGGACCATTAGTTGCTGAGATATCGACATTGAAAAATGGTGGGCTGTTTGGATGAGACTTAAAAAACATCAATATTCCTGTTTTTAAACCTTTGCATTGCAATATCTCAGCAACTAAAGGTCGTATCAACAAAGTCCGAAGAAGCAAAATATAGAGAATTTTCTCAGCTTTTCAGAATTATTGTTTTCAAAAGTGAGCAAACATGTGCACTAATTTAAAAAAATGAAAAACTGCGACTATTTTGAAAAAAGTTACATAAAAATGGCTATAACTTGAAAACGATGCACTTTATCAAAATTTCACTAAATACTTTTTGATTGCAAATTCAATTTTACATCGAAAAATGAAGTTGAAAAAATTTTGCTACCAAAAATTCGATTTTTTGAAAAAATCAGTATTGATTAAAAAATTCATAACTCGGTCAATGATTTTTTGCACAACCTAAAAAAGACCGATTCCGTAGAGAACTGCTCAGTTGTAACAATCCTTACCGGTTAAACAATATTTGAAAACAAAATAATAAAAAATAATAATTAAAAATAATAATGAAAATAATTAACGGTTATTAAAAATCGACTTAAATGCAAATACCAAGATTGAAACGTATTCTTTGCATCATTTATGTATATTTGTAAGAACAAAAAAACTTTTTTTCTTTAGACAATTTTGTCAGTTCAATTATTCACTTTAGTTGAAAGCTTAAAAAATGAAGGTGATAAATTTATTTTTTGGGTATCTTTCTGTTCTTTTTGTTATTCAAATAGAATTGTTTTGAAATCGCGCATTTTCCCTGAGTAAACATTAAACCCAAAAAAAATTAAACACTTAGGAAATAGTTAGGAGCATCGTTTTCTGATAAAAGGAAAAAAATATCTAAAATAAGTTATCCCAAATAAAATATAATAATTCAAGTGTTGTGCAACAGCATGTATTAAAACAGAGCTGGAAGCAATCAGTTCATCGGTTTGTATTTTTTTACATTATACTGTAAAATTTATAATAAGAAAATGAGAAATTAAGGTTTTTTTTAGACAAAAATCTTTTGGATCAAATTTAAATATTTATATGAGATAACTAAAGAATGTAAAAATGTGCAAATGTGCAAATTTGAGTTAGAGTCAATTTTAGAGAATGTTTCGAGATAAGCTTAATTTTTCCCAAAAAGATTCTAACTATTGGATTACTCCCACCACTTCACAGCTCCCCCATCCAGGCACCCCCGGAAATGGACTGCGAGATGTCCCTGCGTCAGTTTGGCTCGGTGACCGATCTACTCACGAAGCTGCGGGCCGATCTGCGAGCCTCGTTTCCCAGGTAAGTGAATCCGGACGTACTTTTAGCCAGGCACTTTCTCCCTTTTCTCGATGAGCCCATCCCAACCACAACCTCCCAAGTGATCCATTAGCACACACACTAGTTTTACCACGTGTGTGTGAGCTGGGTGGGAAAAATATTAGCCGCGGCGACGATCCTCCTCAAAAACACCAGAAGTCATATGTGGCAGGCGCCGTAACTAACCCTTCAGTGACGACGGGGGTCGTGGTAATGGTGTTTTTCTTTTTTCGTTGCTTCTGTCCGGCTAATGAAATGCCATGAAGAATTACTAGCCATAAGCTCATATCGTGCGTGTGTGAGTTGGACAACTAACCTCTCCGTGGGCACGTCACGCGATTGCCACCACGTGAAACTTAAGCTCCTTCAGCCTGGTCGAACCCCTCCGAAATTAGTGGTTTCTACTCTCCGGATGTACTTGGGAGGCTCAAGTTTTTGCCAGGGAAAGAAGCAAAATCGCAGTATAATTTGGCGCGCAGGTATCTGATGAGTACGCTAAGTTTGTTGATGGGAGAAAGCCGGTAAAGCTCCTGAAACATTAGAGGTAACCGTGGACTTGTGGGCAAACGAAAGTTTTCAACATTCGAAGACAAAAAAGTAACTGAACTTGACTCGGATGACCTTTAAGATTGAATTGAAGAGCAAGCAGTAATAACAAGTAGAAAATCTAAAATTGTAATATTTCCGAACATTTATTAAGACCACCAAAAAGATGATTTCCAATTACTCCTGAAAGTTTCATGAAGATATTTCTCGATTAAATTTTCAAAAGGCCCTATCTGCATAGGAAACCCATGAGGGATAGGTTGTTTTGAAAATGTAATCTAGATTTCATGATTAAAGAGAGTAACAGACGATTTGAAATTTGCCTTGCGCAAAGCGAACTGTCAATCTATCAGAACGTTTTTCACCGTGTTGATTTACGGGTGCCACGATAACTCAAGATTGGATGGACCAAATTGGCTGAAATTTGGGGTGAACACTCTCAAGACATATCCCGTGTGCCCGAAGCCCGATTTTGAAATTTTGTCTTTTGGAAAAATACAAAAATCAAAAACTGACTGATTTTTTATATAAAAAACATAAAAATATTTTTATCTTTTTCAAAAATAAACTTTTTTAAAATCGGCCTTCGTCATGCACACGGGACTGGTTTAACGAATCTTCACCAACATTTTGAGCCAATTTAGTCAAAACAGAAATTTATGATAATGTGTTAATATTGTAATAATTTAACCAGATTGATTTGAAAAAATTTCTCATCATTTTTTCTGTGATTTCCGTTCTTCAAAAAGCATTGGAAAGGAAAAAAATCGTAAATTTGATGCCATAATGGGTAAAATTGTTAAACTTATTTTTCATTTAAGAAAGTTAAAAAAAAGTTTTGAAATCTCTTCCATTACCCGTTGACCAACTGCTCCCCAAAAACGAGAGAATTGTCATTTTATGGTAAATTTCATGTTCTTTTCGAATTTGCAATGACCCATAGAGGTCATTTTTTTATTTAACCCTCTACAACCCAACCCCGCCTTTAGACGGGCTTCGATTTAAAAAATCGCCAAAAATCAATTTTTCAACCAATTTTTGATCTTTGAAAAGCATTGGAAGTTTTACTTGTTTTATGTGACTTTGCCAATGTTTTAAAAAAATCATTTTTCTGGGGACAATTTTGGCTGTGTTTTTGACTAACATTTTCTATATTTTAGGTAAAAAGGAGTATGCAGTAATTTTTCTAGTGCAATTTAAATGAAAATGGTGCCATTTTACAGCAGAAAATGTGAAAAACAAGCAAAAAATTAAAAAATGACTGTAAAAAAGTTAAAAAAAATAGCCAAAAACAAACATAAACTAAACAAGATAAATGCAAATTAAAATACTAAAAATGAAGCAAGAAAAACATAAAACAAGAGAAGTAAAGTTTTTCGTAGAACAAAAGTTGCTCAAAATGACAGGAGGTCGGGAAAAATGAAAATATTCGAAAAAAAAATTTGGGCAGTATAGGGTTAAATAAAAAAAATCGAAATTACGTATTTCTTGTTACTTAGAAGGGTTACTTTTTAGAGTGTACAAATATTGCACAAAGTTGTAGAGCAGACAAAAACAAAAAAAAAAGATTTTTTGATTTAAGGGGTTTGCATGTAATTTACAAGATTTATCAGAATTTTACGAAAAAGCTTTTTTGAAAAAGAGCAAATTTTAATAATTTTTCCAGTTTTTGAAAAGTTGAACACCTAAAACTCAATTGTGTTTATGGGAAAGTATTTTGTTGAGAGAATAATTTTAATTATGAAAATAATAATTGAAAGAATAATTTAAAAAAATAAGAATAATAAGAAAAATAAGAACAACAAGAATAATAAGAATAATGAAAAAAATAAGAAAAGTAAAAATAATAAGAATACAGTCCGGACTCGATTATCCGATGTTTCGATCATCCGGAAAAAAATCGAGTTCTGCACAGTAAAAAAATGTGTAAATTTGGAAGCAGTAATTTTGGAAGGTTTTTGAATTTTGAATATTACCTCTTTTATGATTTAATTTTACCTCAATTTAAACTAAAAAAGTGACATTAAACCAGAAAAGTGGTAAAATTACACATTTTCAGAGGTAAAATTACACCTTTTTTTCTTACATAAAAGATGAACCCCTTCCAGATGTAATATTAGGGACCATCCATAAACCACGTGGACACTTTTTTGGGAATCTGTTACCCCCCCCCCCCTTCGTGGACAATTGTCCATACAAAAAAATCTTTTTTGTATGGATCGTGGACAATCGCCATACCCCCCCCCCCCCCCTAAAGTGTCCACGTGGTTTATGAATGGTCCCTTACCATGATTTATTTAACTGTGTGCGACCCCGTTTAAAATTTGAATGGTTGATTGCCAAATGCAATTTTAAAGTACAGTCCAGACTCGATTATCCGAAGGCCTTGGCAAAATTTCACATCGGATAATCGAAACTTTGAATAATTAAATCTTCTGATTATCGAAACTTCGGTTAATTGAATGAGCATTTTGAAATCCAAGATTGTGGCCAAATAGTGCGGATAAAATATTTCAAAAATGTTTTTTTTAAATTTAATTGAAAATTTAATTGAAAATGGGTCGCAGATAATAAAACTAAAAAAAATCAAAACATTTTTTTTCGTGATACGATTTTCCGAAATCCTATACGGACAGTCGAGGCTTCGGATAATCAAGTCTGGACTGTTTTCGTAACCGCCATTTCAGCCACCATCTTGAATAAAAAATTCTAAATCACTTTAGAATAGTTTAGGGGTCATACTAAAGCTCGACAATCAAAAAACAAGACAAAGAATAAACATTTTTTTCGTAATTCGATTTTAATAAAAAAAATTGAGGCCTTCGGAAAATCGAGTCTGGACTCTAATAAGAATAATATGAATTATACGAATTTTTAGAATCGTAAGAATTATAAGAATAATAAGAAAAATATGAATATTTAGAATCAAAAAATATTATTAATCATATGAATAATAAGAATAAATTCGATGCCTCTGTGCTCTCTTATGCCATATAGATAGGAAAACCAGCAAGCTGAGCACAAGAGAGCACAGATGCATCGAATTGTTCACTAAATTACAAGACTTCATTTTTAAAGTGTTTTGAGGACTCCTCTATTTAGTTCGATATAATCCCTAGGAATTTAAATCGAATTTCTCATTTTTCGAAAAAAAAACTATTTTCCTCCTTAGTTGTCATAGACCAACTAGCTTTTCGCCAGTTGTGTTGTAGATTAAATCCACTAGACTAAATCACAGATAGATTTCATCTGCCTACACGGTAGCTCACCACCATCAGCGTGGGAAATCACCAGTCAAAAAATAAAATGAAGTAATTAGCTCGTTTTATGTGACTCGATCGTGATTATAGATAGCTCACCACTCCATTCGCCGCACCAAGCTAGATTAACTTCGCACTTGCTCGACTTTCAAATCTCCAGGAAACACAAAACACTTCCATCATTTTGCCACCCTCACCTGCGCATAACCTGACCGATGATGAGCTCGTTTTGCTTTTTGTGGACACCAGACACAGCTCCCCGAAAAGCAGACGAGCATGCTTACGATGTGAACCACGAAAATGCATCATCACATCTCGCGCAAATCAACTCACTCATAATGGTCAATCAGGGAGATTTGAATCTTGGAGAGAGAAAAAAAAGTCGTGTGCCACAAAACGATATGATGAACTGCTTTGACTGTAACTTTTTTTCTTCTTGGTGAAAGAAAGGGCTTTACATCGAGATGGAAACCTACCGTAATAAGTGGAGTGTAGGCTAAATAACAAAAAGTGTACTTTAATTTTGCTCGGGTATTGTGCACATCGTTGCGCTGGTTCGGGTTGCTTACGTAAACGAATATTAAAAGTAAATTAAGATTGTTCCTTTGATTATTACGCGGAACGTTTGCAGTTAAGATTTTTGTTTGAAATGTTTGGAGTAGTTTTTCCTATCAAATAATTTTTTTATGAAATATTGTTATTAACACGTTGCAATTTCAAACCGCTCATTATGCACATGTAACACCCATTGTATAATATCCAAATCATACCTATTATCAAAAACCATATCTTGCCCAGCAGCCCACACTTGACCTGGGTCTTTAAAAACCAGATCACGAGGGTTTCTGCATCATTAAGTGCCTTCCAAAAAACTTCGAACAAAACCTTACAGACCCCAAAATTAACCGTTTCTCACATCTTCGAATCGTCTTTCTTCATTACACACTCCCCACAGACAAAAAAAGAATTAAAAAACTCACGCGCCAGTATCAATCATCTCCTCGAGCCAATTTTCTAATTAATTTTATAACACTACCGCCTCCACCATCTCATCGCATAAGCTCTATCGCAATCGCACTTTTTTCTTTCCCCATACGCAAAACATTAAAAGCTCATCGCCACGTGCGCTCACTCAGCGCCGAAGACTCGATGAGTGGATGAGGTAATCGCCACCAAGTAATTAGCTTATCTAAATCTGTCCCTCTTTAAAGCCCGTCTCCGGCGCGTGGGAGTCCCTATTCGAATTCGCACCACACTAAAACGACACCGATTAATCTAACTTCTTTTTTTCCCATTTCCCTCAGCTTCGTCCAAGAGTTCGTCTCCAGCCCGCTGGACGGCGTCAGCCTGCTGCTCGAGGTTCTGCGCTCGGTTCAGCTGAGCCAAAGCATGCCGATGAATGGAACCACCACGATGCCGGCGCCCGGAGCGATGCCGCGGCCAAACCAGTCCTACCAGCGGCGGGCCCTGCTGGACGAGCTGGCGTGCTTGTGAGTTCTGCGAAATTCGTTGAAGAAGCGTCGACTGATAAGCTACTTTCTTTTCCAGACAATGCCTAAGCATCTGCTGCACGAGAAGTCCGGAGGCTGGTGCTCGGCTGGGCACGACTCCGATTGGGTTGCTTCCGTTGGCGGCCGCTGCCACGGGCACGGGGATTCGTTCGCGGGTGGTTGCGCTGCAGCTGCTGACGATCGCGTGCGATAAGTCTGCCCTGGGGGATGGGACGCAGCGTAGTCAACAGCAAGGTCATACGGCGGTTTCGGAAGCGTTGTCTACGCTGCGGTTGAGATGTGCCGAACCGGTGCGGTTCCGACTGCTGGTCGGGATGTTGAACAGCGGGGGTGGTTCTGGGGAGCTGCAGGCGGTTGGGATGAAGTTCATCAACACGTTCTTGGAGAGCGCCGAGAGCGTACAGGTTCGGTTGTATCTGCAGGCGGAACTGTTTCAAGCCGGGTTGGATCCGGCCCAGATGTGCAAAATCATTTCGTCTACTTCCCCCTGGTTGGAGCGACTTCGCATCGAGGTCAAGCGATGGGACGCCATTCGGATAGATATTGAGCAGCTGCAGAATCAGGCGCGATCTGCCGAGCAGGTTCGCAGCCGGCTGGTGATCCTCGAGCGTCGAGTACAAATCTTGCACGAAGAAAAGACGGTGTTGACCACGATGGAGAGAAGATTGCAGGAACGGTGTGCCGAGCTGCAGCGTGAAGTTCTCAGACTTAAGGGCAATCACAGCATGGATGGTTCTAACAGCAACAGTCTGGAGAAGAGACCGGTGGCACTTCCGAGACAGGTTCCACCTCAGGCCAAACGAAACACCTCGGAGAACGATGACGAAGGTATCAGCAGCTCGGAAACCGGACAATCCTCCACTCCGGAACCTCCTAGAGTGTTCCCAGCCAAGGAAGGTTCATCTTCAAATTCCCACAAGTTCAGCATCTCTCTGAACCAGGACAACGCCGGCACGTCGCACGAACTGAACAACAACGATGACGACACAAACGCCACCATCGAGGACGTCATCGAAGAGCTGCAGAACATCGTCAACGACGCCGAGCGCGAAATCTCCGACCAAAACGAAGTCCTCTACCATCAAGACCTGCCCGAGAAGACGCTCTACAGCCTGGAAATCAACACCGAGAACGAAATCGTACCTGTTAACCTGCTACCTCATCCACCCCGCAAGTCCCGCTCCCTGGCCCACCTCATCTCAACCCCCTCGGACGGTGACGGTTCCGGCTACGACCTGCTCTTCGTCAACGGAGACAGCAAGCTGGACTTTTTCGAAGACGGTCAACCGGACAAGCTCCCCAAAAAGCCAACCTACCCCGACAGCGCCTTCTACGCCCCCGAAGAGCCACCCCACGAATCAACCCGTCCCGACGTCGTCCACACGGCCACCGAATCAGCGGCGATGCACCGAAGTCGCGCCACCACCGCCGCCTCAAAAGACTCCAACCGAGCCATCCTGAACGTCATCATGGACGCCCGCGACAAGGAATCCCGCATGATGCGAGCCCAATCGCTCGAACGCGAAGTCCCCGTCCCGGGACCACCCCCGCCCCAGCAGTTCAACGGCGTATTTTTCATGACCGACATGAACAGCGCCGGCAAGTACCCCAAACCGGACATCACCGCTGCCCTCGAAGCGAAAAAGGTTACCAAGAACCTCGACCGCATGGGCGCGTACGGCGTAGACTCGATGATCGACATCGTAACCACCAACGAGCAGCGAATCAACGGCAAGACCACCGCCTTCCAGAAGGCACGGCCCACCGCGACGAACGCCGCCGCCGGTACCGGAAACATCAACTTCAAGCTGCGCTCGTCCAACGGCACTCAGATGCACTACCCGGGCAGCGGACAGCTGGTGCGGGAAAATAGCCGAAGCCAGACGAATCTGGGCGGCTCGAAAGTGACCGATCTACCTTCGGGGTTGTACTAAGAGATAAGAAAACAAGCGATATTTTTAAAAACTTCTGTGCAATATTTATTCTTTTACCTTGTAGATTCTAAAACGCGTACTTTTAAGACACTTTTCCTTTGAATCAACTCATTCGGTTTGTAAAAAGTTTGCTAAATATTCGATATTCGACGGTGATGGTACTCTCTCCTTCTCCCCCTGTGCACACAGTCTGTGTATTTGTTTCAGTTTTTTCGAGATTTTCGATTAGGGACATAATTTCAGTTGAAAGACGAAACATGAAGGTGTGACGTTCACGGCGATTCAAGATTTACAAAAGGAAGAAAAGAAGCGTTATGTTTAGCAGTAAGTGTCGTGTACTTTTTTTTTAAATAAATGAGAAAGTTGAATAAAGATATGTTGATGAAGTGTAGATTTTCCGAAAACTCCATGGATCACAGTTTTAAGGCTTGAAAAAAACTACACTTTTCGTTAAGTATAAAATGTATTCTTTACTTATTATGTCTTTTAGTAACTCTTTAACATATATATTTTTTTGTTTTTTTTTTCAAGTACAATTGAATTGGAAGGATATTTTGATTTTTTTCCTTATAAGTTCAGTTTGCTGCATGGAGTAGGAATGGAGATGGTCCACAAGATTTCTCCGCCCGGGATGCTGGTATTATCGACACATCGGAGCCAGTGTCAATGAGGAACCGGATCCCGGAGGTTTTGTCAAAAATCTGTAGACGGCGGCTGGTTGCTAATCCGCCCACCTCGTCAATTGCAGATGGGCGGGAAGCTAGTTTTTTGACTGGTGGAACTTGCAGGGGCTTCGACAGCGGTCAGCTCGGCTACCATACTTGCGATGATACCAGCAGATGCTGTTTTCTTCATCGCGCTTACGGGAAGCGGAACGAGATCGACGCCGCTCCGGTTGTGCCTTCATTCGTCGCAGCTCGGCTGTCAAGGTGGCGACTTGATCCACCAGGCTTTCCTGCGAATCTGGTTCCGCAGAGGTTTTGACAGCGGAAGTTTGTGGAACCAGTTTCGCCATTTTATCACCCATTTCCGCTAGCTTCGAAAGACTTCCATCGTTAATGCTGAGTACTGAACGCATGTTCGCCGGAAGTCGTTGCAAAAACAGCATTCTCAGCAGCGAGTCGTCGACCTTAAGTCCGGAAGCCAGCTCCTGCATCCTGGACAAAAGGTGCGTGGGGCGGAAGTCGCCCAAGTCGCAAGTTCCGAGCAGCTTTTCCATTTTCTCTTGCGCCGTAAGTTCGAAACGGACGATGAGACGTTCCTTGATGGCCTCGTACTTCCCCGCCTCAGGAGGCTTCCTGACCAGGTCAGCCACGTGGCAAATCACGGTCTGGTCAATTTTAGCAACGATGTGGTGGAATTTCGTTTCGTCTTTGTTGACTCCGGCCAACACAAACTGGGATTCAGCTTGCGCGAACCACATCGCCGGATCCGACTTCCAGAAGTCCGGAAGTTTGACTGCGACGGTGGCGGAAGCTGCGGCGACGTTTTCTGTGGACATTTTCTTTTCGCGTTGTATACCGACAGCGGAACGTGAACTCGTCGGCGGTCACCAATGTGGGGACGATTCGAGATCCCGGAATGTGAGGACGGTTCCGGAGATAAAATAAACGCGTGCGGTACTTTAGGATAACTACAGACTAATGTTTATTACTTCTAGAGAAAACGTGGTTGAGAATGACAGTTCGTCTTTGGTTGGCAGTGATGCCAGAAAGGCGCGGCGGTGCGCCACATACTATTTCATAAACTTACTTTAAACTTCAAATTTTATCCGGTAAAATTTGATAAACATAGGTTGCATACGGTCATTTTGCCCATGGCCGTTTCTCCAAATTTCGATTCGCTGTCGAGAAGTTTCATAGAAATGTTAACAATCTGGTATTATTTTAATTATGAAAATTTGAAGAATTTGCACACCACATACAGTAATTATGTTTAAACAAATTTGAAACGTGGAAATTTAGCACTGCATTTTCATCTTTTTATTGATCTTTGATTTTTTTTTAAAGAAACTGCTGATCTTTGACAAAGTTGTTTTTTTAGATTTTGCTTTCATTCGGAAACGACCGGCTCTTACAAATGTTTTATTAAGAGTCATATACCTAAAGAAATTATTTTTTTTCTAGTTTTGAGCTATTTTGAAAGTGGACAGAAGTGTTGTTTTTTCTGCAGAAATTTTAGTTTATACTTCCTTCAATTTATTTCTTTTATTTTGCATTCTTTTTAACATGAGCCATCTGAATGAAAAAAAAAATTCTGGAATTTGTTCTTGCAATAAGCAGCATTTTGTACAATATTTGCATCTTTTAATAAGTATTTATTGAGTTTTGCGAAAAAAAAATCGAGGTCATTACAGTACATAGCGACGCTGTAGTGCTAACTTGTCGCACGTCGCGTTTTGACATTCCGAGAAAAACGCGTTTTAATGGTTGACCATTCTGTGCATTGCCCCGAAGTTTGGTTGTATTTGGTTGCCGGAGTCTTGAGTTATAATTGAAAATGTTTACGGTAGTCGAGCTCGTACTTGTTGCGGTTCATTTTCCAAAGTAGGCTGCACTTACAATATTTACACAGAAAAAAAAAGTTGAATTTTGGAATGTTGAAAATTTGGTAGGTTATTCAATATTCATCAAAAACTGATGAAAATTCATCATTTTCTGGGGTAAAATCAATCATTTTTTTTTGCCACAAAATCTGTCACCATTTCCTGATGAATATAACCATCATTTTTTTTCTGTGTACGTAGGTTTGCTAATTTATATAATATAAAGCAATTGATAACACTGAACTTTAAAATTGAAAAAAAATACTGTGCAGTAGTGTGACAAGAAAAATATAAAATTTTGGCAAATCTTGCGAGATACTGCCTGACACGATTCTTTACACAGTAAAAAAAAATTAAATATTACATCTGGGAAGGAGTACATTTTTTATGTCATGTGTAATTTTACATCTGAAAATGTGTAATTTTACCGCTTTTCTGGTGTAATATCACTTTTTCAGTCTAAACTGAGGTAAAATTACATCATAAAAGAGGTTATATTCAATCTTCCAAATTTACATAATGTTTCACTTTGTATATAAAAATAATTACACAGAAAAAAATAGTTGAATTTTGGATTGTTTAAAATTTGGTAGGTTGAATATTACCTCTTTATTTGTGTAATATTACATAAAAAATGTGTAAAAATGTGAACCTGATGAATATTCATCAAAAACTGATGAAAATTCATCATTTTCTGGGGTAAAATTTATCATTTATTTTGCCACAAAATCTGTCACCATTTCCTGATGAATATTACCATCATTTTTTTTTCTGTGTGTGTAATTGTGCCAATTTTGAGCCAAATTGGTTAATGGGTTGGTAATGATTGTTGAAGTTTGTATGGAAAAAATGCAAATTTGTATGAGGATAAGAAAAAAAATAGCATTTCACCAAAAAGTGGCGTTAAATGTGTCGGATCAATTTCAAGTGTAAGATTCTTATGTAAAATTTAATGACAAACAACTTTTTCGAAGACCGCAAAACGAGCCGAGGGTTAAGACAAGTTATTATTGGTTTAAAAAAGACGTTTCGCATGTTTTTTCACTAACTTTAACGATCTACACAGAAAAAACCGCCTAGTAAGCGGTAGATCGGGCCCAATACTCTTCATGGGTGTTCCCCTCAGGAACAGGGAAAGATTTACTTTTTACAGATAAAAAGTGTCGTGATCGGGGACTTTCTTTTATAATAAAAACACAGATAGTTTGCGATTAACAAACAACACGTCTTATTCCACGCAAATTAACCACAAAACTGATTTGACAATCTTCATTCTCTCTTTCGCCAGCCGCGCGCATCTCGTTGTTTTCTCGCTCGTTGTTCTCTCTCGCAGCTTGCTAGCGCGCTCTCGCACTCAATGCGCAATCAGCTTACAAGGCAATATTCATGAAGGTGCGCACTTTTTGTTGCGCTCTAAACTCTTATTTATGAATTATATCAATCTTATAATAAATACTCATTTAATAATTTATTACATATTCAATCCTGCAACCCATAATCCCTACAAAAAGGATGGTAATATCTGGGTGATGAATAGAGAGAATGCGTAACGTGATTTTCGAATGATCCCACTTTGTTTACATCTACAAAGTAGGAGGCTGTTCAAGCACAAGCATGACTTTTTTCTTACTGATAAATTAGCTGTTTTATAATCATTAGCATGTGTTTTATTTTGTCTAGTATTTGACATTTTTTGCTGGAAAATTGTGTATGCTTTCAAGTTTCGATCGGTTAGAAGAGGTTTTTAATTTTTACGGGTGACGAAGAACTGCAGCGAGGGTGTCAGCACTGCCGCAAATTCCCTGGCTGATTTTAGAATCCTGCAGCTCTTCCTGGCCCAGCAAATAAACATCGCTAGTTCTAGCGAAGCTGATCCCACAAACAGAGAAGATTTTCACTAAACCAGTATGTTTTTAAAAGGAACCAAACATTAAAGACAGCTTCTGCATGGATACAACCGCATCGACTCTATAAACAACTTCCATTCAATTTAAAAAAATGACGATCTCGCCTTTAAATTACTTAAGAATTCTCAACTTCAACTTCAGGTCCTCAAAAGCCACACATTTTTCATTTTGGCTAAAAAAAAACAGCAATTTTTCAGTTCCTTTTGGGGTCCTAAACAACTCCCCAAAGTTTGGCAACGATTGGTTAAGTCCTCACTTTGCGCAAAGCGATTCAATTTTTCATATAAATTTGTAAGGGAAAACCATTTTTTTTATTTAGATATTTAAAAAAAATCACGTTTCACGCTGTACCGTAAACTGGGGTCAATCGGGACACATGGGGCGAATTGGGACAGTAGTTTAAACCATGATGGAGTACAATATTTTTTGGTTGGTTTCGGTTAGAACAGAATCAGGCCAACAAAATGTGTACATCCATTTCCAAATTTAAAACCTTTAAGTGCTCTAGAAACTGCTGTCCCTATTCAGACTGTAGTCCCGATTCACCCCAGGTTACGGTACTAAAACTGGATTTATATTCGAATGGTCTGGAAGGTGCTCTACAACTTTCCCGAAGAGAGTATGGTGCTAGCTTGTCCTTGAAAGAAGATACAGCGTCCTCAAAACTCGTCTAAAACGTGATTTTCGAACAAAAAATACGTTTTAGACGAGTTTTGAACACGCTGTATCTTTTTTTAGGAGCAATTTAGCACCATACTCTCTTCGGGAAAGTTGTAGAGCACCTTCCAGAGCATCCGAATATGAATCCGGTTTTAGTACAGCGTGAAACGTGGATTTCCCAACCATGTTACACCCTAGGGAAGCATATACTTTGGGGATCCCAGAAACACAGGCCCTATGATTTTTTGAATTTCTAGGGTTTTGAATTCAAAAATATCGATCTATCGTTTTTTTTTTTTTTTTTTCAAGTTTTAAATGTTCTATCGGTAATATTTTTATTCATTTTTTTAAGAGTTAATTATTTATTGTTCGGATTAACCGATCAACAACATTTCTACGCAGGCTCAATTCAAGGGGAAGCATGAAATTTAGGGTCCCCAGAAACACAGGCACTTCGATTTTTTCAAAAATATTTAGACATGGCTTGATGGTTTTTCTCCAAAGTTTGTATAGAAAATTAATATGATTCGCTCCTTGTACAAATTGCTTGCAATTTCTGAATTTTAAAATTTGTATGGATATTTTGTTACGAGGGGGTGGAAGAGGTGGCCCAAAAATCTAAATTTTTGCGTTACGTAATAAAAAACGCTTTAGATGTATAAAAAAATATTCTGAAGTTATTTAAAAAACATTCCTAAAAATCGTTCGTTTCATTCAACATATCGATGCCTCTGTGCTCTCTTATGCAAACTGGATAGGAATCACAGCAAACTTAGTACAAGAGAGCACAGAGGCATCGATATTTCCGTTTCTCACATGTTTTTTTCAAACATCAATATCATTTTCCTTAACCACGAAAATATTACAAATCATGTAATAATTACAGAAATACACATTTACCATCCAGCAAAACGAAATATGGTGAAATTAACCCATGTATTAAACAGCTGTTGATTGTACGAATGCAAATTATCACACTCTTACAGCGACAGCTATATTTAGACGATTGAGTGATTCTCAAAATCAAATGAGGAACAACTTTATTCCAATTAGCAGGATTCATGTTACCGGAACATCAATTAGCGGGATTCAAACGAGCAAATCGTGACAAGACAACTTTTAAATCATGCAAAAAAAAAGTCAAATAATGGCTAAATCAGTAGTCGTGATCGTTTCGTGACCAAACCTGCTATAATCGCTCGTCATCTTTATCCCCTCTGTGACAGCCTGCTCAATTGTGCTAAAATTGTGACTGTCCAGTGACTGGTGTATCTGCACGGAGCCATTCACCAACGCCTGCACGCCAATCGTGATGGCCATTGCACGAGCTCTTTCACGAGATATCTCCAAGCTAACAAAAAATGACATTTCCAGCTTGTTTGTAAGCTTCACCACTTGTTCGCAAAACGGAAGAAGCGCCTCTTTTTGCTTGAGAATTCTCAACTTGGCAATGATGTATTCCGGTGTCTCACGTTTAAGGCACATCGTTTTCACCTCGTCGATTAGATCTTCAATGGTCCACCAATCACTTGAGATGCTGGAACATGCCTTCCCAACCAAACGTGTTTTCACAAATTTCGCAGCAATCGGCAGCTGATGGTGGGGAGTTGATTCGGCGAGTAATTTTACTGAATCGATGAACGATGGCAAGTTTTCCACGCTTCCATCGAACGGTTGCACCAGACAGGCAGCGGCGATAAAGTCAAATGTCATTTCGATATTGGTGCTGCAGTTGTGTGACTGAAATTAGAATAAATTAGCTTTACGTATGCTGCATAAAACTAGTTAAAAATGCCTTACCAACGAAATAAACATTTAATGTTAAAACACAAGTGATTTTTAATCAGTAAAGAACACACGACGAGACAAAAGCGACAAACATGACTTGTCCGGTGAACGGGCTAAAAACGATAAACTGATTTTGGAACGAAGATCAACGTATGCTGTATTAGCTGGAGACGATAAACCCTCGCCATCACATCGTGATCAACCGTGTAGTATCTCACTATCCAGCTAAAACCATCTTTTTCGAAACCAGGCGAGGGTTTGCACACAAAGCTAACACTAACTCACACAAGCCTCTCTCAATACCTCTAAAGTCTTTTCGCATAGCTTGATCTTCTGAAAGCAGGAAACATGCTAGTACAATGAGGGAACGTTATACAACGCAGTTGGTACTCCGTCTGCACGATGCACCTTAGCGGGTAAGTTTTAGAAAATTACCACCATTTTTGCATGAATTGATAGAAACCCACGGTTTGCAAAGATACGCTTGATTGAATAAAGGCATTAGATTGTCTTGGAGTTGCATTGGAATGTTTTAAAAGAATCAAATTGAACCAGAAAAAAAGCTTTTTTGATTTCTTAGGATCTTAAAACAATCTTATACTATTTTGGAGCAAAATCACGGATTCAGGTTGGCCACTCAATAAAAATTAAATTTGATTGAATGTAATTGGAAAATCAAATTTAAATTAATGAATAAAGAAGTTGGACTTCCATCATAACTAAGGCTACCAACTGTACGGATTTTTTCCTTACCATACGGATTTTCGACCCTCTTGCGGATTTTTGACAGGCCGGAATTTTTGTAGGGAGTTTCACGCACAATACGGATATGTATGGAATTTTAACAATTTTTGAACATTGAATTCCTTTTTTGATTTGGTCAAAGCTTCTGTTAATGAGACATTTTAATTTAACAATCAAACCATCCACATTAACGACCCCCGGGTCTTTTGTGGTCTCTGTTGCAAGTTTTCTGCTCGAACCTAGGAGTCCGAAGGCTTGAATGGGGAGAGCACCCAAACCTCTTTCTACTTCAAGGAACCTTCCACCCCAGTGTTTGAACTGACGACCTTTGAATTGCGAGTCCAACCGCCGCCAGCGATTCCACCGGAGTAGGCTTGGTTTGGTGTGTTGTTTGTACTTATGGCATGGAGACGACTCCTACACCTGGAATGACTTAACGGCCTAACAACCAAGGCCGGGACCGACATTTTACTTCCTCATCCGATGGAAGGTTGGAGCAGATGGGAATCGAACCCAGAATCATCCGCTTACAAAGCGGACAGCGTAACCATTCGGCCACGCACTGTCACTATTATAATTTAACTGTGAGTTTGATTTAAAATGGGAGAGCTTTCCGGGTTTTTTCTCAATTCAAACTTGATTTGTTCTTCTAGACATTCCTTACTAAATATATTTATCCATTAAAAGATCCAAAGGCTTTCTAAAACTTGTGAAAACCTTTGAACATTTGAATTAACAAATCTAGAGTTTTTTTTAAAGGTCTCATAAACTGTTGTGTTTCACATGTTATAGGACCTTTTCAATAAAAAAAAACTCTGAAAAAGTGTTCGTGAAAACACTGAGAACGATATCATTCGTAAAAGCAAACTTGACATTTCGTAAACTTTTAAACGCTCAACAAAAAAAAATATTGAAGACCATAATGATTTGATTCAAGTCACAGTTTATTTTATGAATACTTTTAAACGTGCAAGTCATAAGCACTCTGATAACATTTTGTGAAATTTGTTAGGTGTAAAAACGACACAGTTTTATATTTGGGTAATTCTCCGCCAACTCACACAGCAGTTGCCCCGACCCCTCTTCGATTTGCGTGAAACTTTGCGAAAAAAGAGGTGTTTTTCAATAATTTGCAGCCTGAAATGGTGATGAGATAGAAATTTGGTGTCAAAGGAACTTTTATGTAAAATTAGACGCCCGATTTGATAACGTACTCAGAATTCCGAAAAAACGTATTTTTCATCAAAAAAACACTAAAAAAGTTTTAAAAATTCTCCCATTTTCCGTTACTCGACTGTAAAATTTTTTGGAACGTGTCATTTTATGGGAAATTTAATGTACTTTACGAATCTACATTGACCCAGAAGGGCCATTTTTTCATTTAGAACAAAATTTTTCATTTTAAAATTTCGTGTTTTTTCTAACTTTGCAGGGTTATTTTTAAGAGTGTAACAATGTTGTACAAAGTTGTAGAGCAGACAATTACAAAAATTTTGATATATAGACATAAGGGGTTTGCTTATAAACATCACGAGTTATCGCGATTTTACGAAAAAAAGTTTTAAAAAAGTTGGTCGTCATCGATCATGGCCGTTCATGGTCACCCGCGACAGACACGGACGACGAAACAAAGAGAAACGCAAAAAGTAACTTTTTAAAATCTAACTGGGCGTTGTTTAACTGGGCTGCTTTTTAACTGGGCTACGACCCAGTTATCGAGCGACAAACGTCAAAAAACCAAAACAAACCAAAATGACCGAGGGGTTAATGGAAGCAAAAATCATATTCAATAAATAAAAAAACTTTTTTCAAACTTTTGTTTAATTTCAAGTTACAATTAAAGAAATATAAAAAGTAAGCATTGTAAATAAATTTGGGTAACTTTTATTTTTATATTTCATCTGGAAAAAAATATGCATCGGTGGTCCCCTCTTTAATTTTTGTTCAGCCCAGTTAACGAGCAACATTCGGTGACTCGTTCGATTATGTAAATTTCGCTTCCCTGATAATATTTTGACAAAATTCCTTCTACAAGTTGTTTAGCAAAGTGCATTACACATACTTATACTGTTTGGTAGGACGTCAATGGCTGTACCACAAAATTCTATAAATTTTGAAACTCATTTAATCAATTCCATCAGTGGTTATTGAAGGCAACAACCGGCACATGCTGAATCATTTTGGTGGAGAAATTATATAAATTGAATTAAATACAGAGAATTTTAGAGTGATGATCAATTTTCTTCTAAAATGATCAACGGCTTCACCTTAAGAAGTGTTCGCAAAAAAATTGAAACAAAAATAGGATTGAAAAAAAGTTTTCTCAAATTTTAAGAAAGAAAATGGTTTTTGTGTTTTGCCTTGTGAATATGTGAATTTCCCAATGATTTGGAAAAATATGAAAAACACAAAACAGGAAAAAAAGTAATTAAAAAAGATAGTCCAAATATCCGATCAAAACAAAAACTAAACAAGATAAATGTATGTAAAACAACCAATAAGATCAGAAATAATCCATAATACAACAGTTGATCAGAAAATATCCTGAATCAAGAACAAAAATATACTATAGAAACAAATTATTTGGCTAATAGAGGGTTGATTGAAATTTCTTTCATGAATTAAAATCGGAATTCACTGTTAAGTCATCTTAATTTTTGGTGTCATAATTGTTCATTTATTTATTTTCAATGCTGCTTACACCGTGTGAACAATTTATGTTTTTTAACTCAATAGTTGCCTTATGATTAATAACACAAAAAGGAAAAAAAACTTTTACCAACATTAAACGCTGGCATTTCTAATCGCCTCTAAAACGGCTTCTTCTATTGTTTCGAAAGGAAAGTTCATTGATTGTTTGACTTCCCAAATCTCCGTTCCATTCCTCAATGCATCCACACCAGCCGCTGTAGCCATTTCAAGAGCATCGTCACTAGTGTCCTCGTGACATAGATATATGATTTCAAGCTTATGCGTAAGTTGCACTACTTTTTCGCAGAACTCCACCAGTGACGACCCATTCTGCGTGGTGTTGTTTAGTCTAGCAAGTATGTAATCTGGTGTCTCACGTTTTTTGCACATTTCTTCCACATGGTGAATTATTTCCTCAAGTGATGATACGTAACTTGATAATCCTGACCTTGCCAATCCAGTCAGGCGAGAATTAACGAATTTTATAGCCATCAAGCGTTGACTGTCGGGAGTAATTTCATCGAGTAACCATACGGAATCGATGAAAGATTGCAAGCATTCCACATTTCCATCGAAGGGTTGAACCAGAGAGGCTGCAGCGATGAAATCAAACATTGAAGAACTTAGATGAAACTCCTAACGCAAGTCGATACTACGAACTTTTGATTTGAACTGATACTCGCTTAACTTTTTAGACGATAGTCTATTTGTATTGAGTGTTGACACTTACTCTTCAAATCAACACTATTATTTTGCAGAGACATTAAAGATAAGAAGCTCGAACAAAAACAATTCAAGCAAAACAATGTGAATGGGCCAATGAAAGTTGGTTATCAAAGAGTATACCCTGCACAGTGGATGTAAACGTTAGGAGTGAGCAGGATACACTTTTTGTTTACACACTCACATTGACCCATTTACATTGTTTTGCTTGAATTGGTTTGAAGAGTTTGAAGAAGGGGAAACACAAAGCAACGTATTTGTTAACAAATTTATCCTGCACAGCGGCGCCGAGTTTTGACTGAGTATGGGGGGTATTCGGGGGGGGGGGGGGGCATAAGAGGGGGAAGTAGATCGCATAAATGTTCCAAAAAATACTATTTTATCAAAAAATCATAACGAAAAAAAACGAAGTTGACTTTATAGCTGTCGGCCACCATTGCTAGTACCAACCACTAGTGTCTTCCTTTTTATCTACAAGGACTTCGCCGCCCTGGGCTCTTAAGTGTATGAAAGTATGGCACGGAGCGACGGTGCCGAATACCCATATTTACACAAAGAATTTTAGAGCGCCCGCCACGGGATTCGAACCAGCAACCTCTGGATTGTGAGTCCAGTGCGCGGTCCGATTGATCCACACGGACGGGACGATCATAACTCGGCGGCAAAATATTTGACCATACTTCTCTATGGCTCAAAAGTTGCGGGTTTTTGTCCCCTAAAACATATTAAAAAAATGTCGGCAATTTTTCCGTGTACAGTCCAGACTCGATTATCCGAAGCCTCGATTATCCGAAGCCTCGATTATTCGAAGTTTCGATAATCCGAAGGTTTGAATGGGACTTCGGATAATCAAATCACGAATAACAAAAAAAAATATATTTTTTTTGTTTTGCTTTAAGCATCAAATTCGAATTCTGCGATTCCATTTTAGTCAAATTTGAATGTTTGATTGCCTTAAAAATTACAAAATGCATTTTTCAATACTTCATCACCGTCATTTTGACCGCCATCTTGGATTTAAAAATTCTAAATCACTTTAGAGAAGTTTAGAGGTGCTACTTAAGCTCAACAATCGAAAATAAGATAAACGATTTCGTAGAGAATTGCTCCCTTTTGGTGGAATATTGGCATTTTTGCTTTTCCCCATACATCTTTGGGACCATCCATAAACCACGTGGACTAGTGAGTCCCAAAAAAAAGGAGATGTGGCGGAAATCTTCTGGCTCATTCGGATTTCGATAGGTTTTTGCCTCAGGAGCAATGTTTTCATGCAACGATTAGCGATTTGCGATTTGCTGAAGTATGGTCTTTTTTCATAAAAAAATAATAATAGTATTTTGTTCTAAAAAAACCTTGAAAATGCGTTCAAATTGCCCCGCATTTCACTTTAAATCATAGTTACTCCTGCAAATAATTTCTGTATTAATATTGATCCAAGAAGTTGTCATTTTTCATTGGCAGCATGTTAAAGATGGAACATTTTTTTTGTCTGATTTTTTTTAACGAGCTTCTCCCAAAAATCCATCCAGAAAAAAAAATTGGCGCCAGAACCAATACTATCATCTTATAGATTGTCCCGCCCGTGTGGATCAATCGGACCGCGCACTGGACTCACAATCCAGAGGTCGCCGGTTCGAATCCCGCGGCGGGCGCTCTACAATTCTTTGTGTAAATATGGGTATTCGGCGCCGTCGCTCCGTGCCATACTTTCATACACTTAGGAGCCCAGGGCGGCGAAGTCCTTGTAGATAAAAAGGAAGACACTAGTGGTTGGTAACTACTAGCAATGGTGGCCGACAGCTATAAAGTCAACTTCGTTTTTTTTAGATTAAAATTTTCTGAACTATTTTGCTTATGAACAATTAGTTTTCATCACTTCAGTGACACAGCCGTTTTAGTGAAATAAATATAAGACGTCATCCATAAAGTATGTCACGCTCTAGGGGGGGAGGGGGGGTCTGAGTAAGGGTGACATTGCATGTTATAAGTATAGGAAAAGCGTGACAAAGGGGGGGAGGGGGGATACATTTTGGCTGATTTTTGCGTGACGTACTTTATGGATGAAGCCTAACGAATTTTCAAAATTCTTTAGGAAAACTTATTTTTTTCTTTTTTTTGAATTTTGTTTCAGCTACTGCCAGCATTTTATGTGTTTTCAAACCTTTTGCATTAAATTTACAAGCAAAATCAATAATTTCCATTAATTTGACTAAGTGACGTAGGCGCCAATACAAAGAAAAGCATTTTAAATTAGCCGCCTGTAATACTACAAGTTTTTTTTTTTAATTTTGCTGAAATTCGCTTTTTAATGGAAAAATATTAGTTACATCAATACATTTGTTTATTTTTTTAATCAAAATTTTTTTTTCAGGAAAATCTTGAAAAAAAATGATTTCTGGAGTTTTTTTTAAAAGGTCCTATAAACTATTGTCTTCCATATATTTATAGGACACATTAAAAAAAAACTCTAGATTTTGTTGTTCTAATGGCGGTAAATTTAAAATACAGTTCTTCGTCATGGCGCTTACGTCACATAGTCAAATCAATGTAAGCTATAGATTTTGCTTATAAATTGCTATTAGAAAACAATGTGAATTACAAGGCAACTTGAACGCATTTTTCAATTTTTACAACAAAATATGTTATTTTCTATGAAAACAGGCAAATCGTGAGTTCTAAACGTGTTTTGGGAATTCTTCGTTGTATGAAAACATCGTTCCTGAGGCAAAACATATCGAAATCCAGGTGAGCCCGAAGGATTCCGTCACATCGCCTTTTTTGAGACATACTACTAGACAGTCTTGAATGTTCATCGCACTATTTAACTAACAGATCATTACATTTTTAACTACATTGATTATTAACTTAATTAATCACAGTACTCGAAAAAATCACCGCTAAATGCCATTTAAGAATTTAATAAATAATAATCCACCGCTCACTGCATTTCCATATAAACCTTTAAACTATATGGTAATTCAATCACAAATCCCACTCACTACTAGAACGCGTGCCAACGCAAAACAACCGGTGACGAGCAGTGCACAAGCGCATGAAAACGCTCCAAAACGCTCGCGCCCACCGGCTATCAGCGTGCTCGTCCCAAGTACGACACAGTTTATCAGAACTCATTTTACACTATAGCACCTTGCGCTAGTAGTAGCTACCACCACGCTTAGTTCGCACTGTCAGCAAGTGTGAGAACGACCTTGCGCAATTATAGATAGAGGGAGTTCAAAATTTGTGTCGATTCGAGGTTGATAAGATCTCTGGAAACGGTTCTGCATATGTGGACCGTTGGCAAATACAGCAGCCTGGAGATTGTCGTCAACGGGGAAATCGAGTACAAGTGAGTCAATTGTGTTGGAGCGATTGAACCAAACTTTGTGGATGGCACTGCGTGACTAATGCAGGTTTACCACACACTCGTAAAGAACGCTGTCGAAGAAAATCCCGACGACGTAATCAAGTCACGAAGATTCTACCAGCAGCTGAAATTTGCTTAGTACGCTTGAGCGCCTCGATTAGTAAGGTAAGGTTCTGTAAAACGGTGAAGACATGGTAGATTCGAAGTGCATTTTGGGACACTTTTTTGTGAAATCCAGTTTGTCCTAATCAGCCATGCAACACACCTGTACCGTTCTCAGCTTAGCACAAAACTCGGCTCCAATGAAAGCCTCAATAAACGTCTGATAAGATATCGTTATCGTTGCAGGTCGGCAGTCACTTTATTTATTCACACAGTCTCTGTATCGACGTTCTGCGTGCGGGTAAGCTAGCAAGGGGTTTTGTCGTCGCCCACCAGTTGTATATCACAAAAAGGTGTTCTGCAAGTGTTCAACCACGTTTCGGTAGCCGCTCCCAACGAAAAAATGGTCTCCATTCGACAAATCTCTCCGGAGCTGGAGGAGAAGTGCCGCACCGAGTTGAACGAAGTTCCGAGCCGGATTCCGGAAGATCTGGCCGCGCTGAAGCAATGGCTAGCGAAGCAACCTCACCTGAATCCACGAACGGGCGACCAGTTCCTGGTTGGGTTTCTCCGAGGTTGCAAGTACAGCTTGGAGAAGACCAAAGAGAAGCTGGACAGCTTCTACACGGTCAAGACAGCGATTCCGGAGTTCTTCGAAAATCGTGACCCAACTGATGCGAAACTGCAGGAATACATGATGCTGGGGTAAGAGTAAGGTGAACACTAACTACTTCAGATAATCTCAAACCTCCAAATTTCTAGAGTCAATCTCCCGCTACCTCACACGATGGGTCCCGCTGGCCCTAGGATCGTCCTGGTTCGCATGGGCTCGTACGACCCCAGCAAGTACTCTATCGTGGACATCATGAAGGTATGCTACATGATTACCGATCTACAGCTGATCCACGACGACACCACCATCATCGCTGGCCACATGGTGCTGGTGGACCTGCGGGGAATGGGTCTCTCAACGCTGTCCCAGATGAGTCCCACCTTAATCAAGTACTATACCCTAAACTCTTCCCCAAAATAAACCCCAATTACCATCAACTTTTTCCCACTAGGAAAATGACCTCCGTCATCGAGGCGTTCCCCAGCCGCACGAAGGGAATCCACTTTGTTAACCCGTCGACGGGGTTCGACGCTCTCTTCAAGATGTTCCACGGGTTCCTGAGCAAGAAGATCCAGGAGCGAATACAGGTGCACGAGTCGTTCGAGGCGCTGCACAAGGTCATCCCGAGGTCGTACCTGCCGGAGGAGTACGGTGGGCAGGGCGGTGCGCTCGTCAGCATTATCGAAGACTGCAAGAACAAACTGGTGGCGCACCGGGAGTTCTTCCTGGAGGATGACCGGTACCGGAACGATGAGAGGAAACGGCCCGGCAGGCCAAAAACGGCTGGGACGCTGTTTGGCGTGGAGGGATCGTTCCGGAGTTTGGAGTTTGATTGAGAGGGTAGGGAAAGGTGACAAGGCAAGTGACGTATTTACAAATTAAATTGATGTGCATTTTTTTTGTTAATTTTTAATTACTTCATTTAAGAAAATAAAACAAATTAACAATGTGTTAAAAACAAGTGTATTTCTGATTGGTGACATCCAGGATGGCATTTTACATGGCAAGAAGTTATTATCTTTTTTAGGAAAAATGATTGTAGAATAAGAAGAAGAGGAATTTCAAAAAATCTTTAAGCGTTAGCAAGGTAGTTGGCTAGAATGAACACTACACTCAAAAAAATGAGTTCGCGTAAACGTGAACAGCCTTCATGCCAACGGGAACCAGGAAGAAAACTGTTCAACTTTTATAGTGCATTGCACCATGAAAGTGAACAGTTTTCTTCCTGGTTCCCGTCGGCATGAATGCTGTTCACGTTTACGCGAACTCATTTTTTTGAGTGTAGTTAAAAGATTTCGTGAACCTGAAGTTTTGTAAACCTTATTTTGTAAACTTCAAATATTAGATCAAAATTACCCAAAAGTGACTGCTCTCAATAACTTTCACTTAGTTCAATTTTTTCACTTTATTTTTGTAAATACATAAAATTGATCCTAAAACAAGTCGAAACCTCGAATAGGAGCTTTTTAGGTTAAAATTAAGTATTCAAAAGGTTGGTGCACACCTTTGCTCCGTGTCCACTTTTGCTCCGTATTACTCTACCAAAATAATTCGAGGTTTTGTCATACATCTATACAGCAATTCCATTTGAAAAGAGCCTAAACCGAAAAAAAAATTTCTGGGGGTTCCTTGGCCAAAATAATTAGACCCGTATTTTTTTGTTTGACCATTAGGGTGACCTACATTGTGCTAGGGTGATTCGAAAAATGTGAATTTTCATCAATTTTCGCAAAAAACGATATCGACAATTTTTTGATATGTTATGTGAAATTTTCCGAGGAATCCGATAAAAATATTTTCAGACATAGGCTCTTTGGTCCAGACACGGTCAAAACGGCATTTTAAGTTTTCATACAACTTTTTCAAATGTAAAGCTAGATTTTTGAAACTTCTAATCGCCTTTCTTTTGCGTCTAAGACAGCTAAAAACGGATGAAATGACGCGGAGATATGATTTTTTTTTAAAGTGGTTTTTGCGAAAAATGACGAAAATTGCCATTTTTCGAACCAGCCTAGCACGATGTAGGTCACCCTAATGGCCAAACAAAAAAAAAACGGGTCTAATTATTTTGGCCAAGGAACCCCCAGAAAACTTTTGAGCCCGATCGGAAAACTTTTTTTTTGCAATTCCACTTTTAAACTGTCAACTTTTCCTGTCCTTCTGGTGAAACGAAACGGCCTATTTTTCCCTACCAAAAATAACAGTATGGAAAATTAATACCTTACAATAACAGTGCTGAAAAGTTCTCCTTTTCAGCACTGAAATGGGTGCTGAAAAGTTGAAATTTTCAACACTAGTACCTAAAAGAAACATTTTTCAATTTTTTTTTGCTTTGAACGATGAATTTACTAAACACATGAATGTTTGACATAAAATTCCATTAAAAAAAGCGTTTTTCGGAATTGCAAAAAATGTTGTAAGCAACTCGTTGCAAAACTTGATTTTTTCAGCACTCGTCGTATTTATCAAACTCGGTAAACCTCGTTGGATAAATGTACAACTCGTGCTGAAAAAATCTTCTTTTTGCTACTTGTTGCATAAACTACTATTTCGGTTTAGGCTCTTTTGCTTTTCAAATGGAATTGCTGTATATTAACATTTCAATAGGGTGAATCCTTCATTGTAAACAACCAGTCTATTCCTTTTACTCAAGTGACAGTTCACGAGGAGTAGGATAGGCTGCTTGCTTACAATTACGGATTCGCACTAATGAAACGATAAATTAAAAATCATGTACAAGTTTGTTTGATCAAAAATCCAGGAGGCACTTTTGTCATAATTGATTAAAAATTGCCTGTAAAAACAGAACGACAATCAACTGAAAAAGATAAAAATGTTTTTCATTCAAAGTATATTTCGATTTATTTCAAAATAGGTATGTTGAATACAATTATGATACACAGTACAGTCCAGACTCGATTATACGAAGGCCTTGGAAAAAATTCACTTCGGATACTCGAACCACGAAAAAAAATAAATTGTTACCTAATTATTAATTGTCGATCTTAAGTCGAGCTCAAGTTAACCGAGCTTAAGTTGACGCCTAAACTATGCTAAAATGATTTAGAATTTTTAAATACAAGATAACGGCCTAGATGGCGGTGATGAAATATTGAAAAAATGCATCGTGTTATTTAATGGGAAATCAATTCAAATTTCTATTAAAATTTGACTAAAATGGAGTCGCTGAACTTGAATTTGATGTTAAAAACAAGAAAATTTAAAAAAAAACATGAAAAACATATTTTTTGTTCGTGATTCGATTATCCGAAGTCCCATACAAATCTTCGGATAATCGAACTTCGGATAATCAAGCCTGGACTGTACATTAAAAGGAAGATTTTTTGAAAACTAGTTATTGCAAGTCTTCTAATATAGTGAATAATGCCTTTGAGCAACTCCATGCCAAATAGGGAATTGGTAGTACCCGACCCTCTTCGACATCAATGAAACTTTTTAGACATGTTATCCAGGCTTATATAAGCCATTTTTATTCATATCGAGCCAGTTGCACTTAAGAATGACATTTGGGAAGGGCGTTAAGTATTTAAATATCTTTGTGTTTCGATGTTTAAAGTGGACATTTTTTTTTTTTAAGGAAGATCGCTGGGCTTTCTGAAAAAAAATACACCGAAAGAAAAAAAATATGCCACGTTAATGAGATTTTTTGATTTTGATGTTAAACAATTTGATTTAAAATCAAACGTCTAAATGCCACAATTTAAAAAAAAAATCGTAGAAATCGATTCACCGGACAATTTTACATTAAAGTCTTTAAATTTACCGTCGTCCTAAGTCCAATCCTTTTTGAGACATATCGATTTTGAAGTAAAAATTTATGAAAAACTGAGGTTTTTAAAATTTTCTGGTGGTTTTCAGCAATTTGTTATATGTTTATAACTTGATTTTTGTTTGCCTCAAAAAACGCGAAAAAAATAAAGAAAAAAAAACAGACAGAATACTCTTTTAATGTGTTACCAGATTTTGATTTTGAATCTTTATAGCGTACGTTTAATGATAAGAATAAATATTCACGTGGAGAGTGAGCCGCAATTAAGTATCACCGAGTTCAAACACCTATTGTTAAAGGTAATCTTAATCACAACTGATAATGGAATCATCATTTGACTGACGTAATTTAAAAAAAAGAAAAGGCAATTTTAGAAGTTTTAAAATCGACTGCTGAAACCCACAGCAAACCAATGGAAGTTTAGACAAAACGGCCGATGGAAGAATGTGATAGTGATATGGATAAATGATGCATAAAATATAGTTTTGCTTATATTATATTATTAATGGTGCTAAATTCGATATCAATACACTTAGGAACTCACTTCCTATTGATTTGACCTAATTCCACTTACTTTATGCTACAATTTGTTTTAATATTTCTTCCAAACTTATCTAGTCTATTTCAAGCTTTCTGAACGAGCCATCCAATCCAAAACTTGCATTCTTTTTGGTTGGTGTTAGCACCGAAGGCGATGGCGGTGTAGAACCATTCATTCCTAGTTTCGTTACACTACAATCCTCCAACCTGGCCAGCTCCAACAAATATTCTCGATTTTGCTTCAGCTTGTCCTCCCACTGATTCACAATCGTTTCGATCGAACCAAGGTCGCCTCCATACTCCACTGGGAGTATGCTTTTGGAAAAGTGTTGTTGAAGAGAATCTAAGCTGGTTCCGTGGAAAAATATCTACAACAGAGAAGTTGTTTTTTGATAACATAATTTCGCTCGATCTGTTTTAACTCACCCTTCGATCCTTGTTCTTCGGCGACAGCAAACCGTTGAACAAGCTCACCACTGTTTGCACTAGTGGAGGTGGATTTAGGATGTGGATGCCCTGCATTCGCAACGGGCTAGCATCCTGGTACAGAACGGCTACCTGTTTCAGGAACTCAAAATCGAACTGCATCAGGTGTCCCGCCGTAACCTTGGCCATGTCGATTATCAAAGCCATTCCACAGATCACCATCTGATCGTCATCACGCATCAGAACATCGTTTATCATCGTTCCAACTTTGATCACATCGGCGAAGCTGCACTTGGTGTAGTCAAACTGCCCGACTCGAATGATGAAGATTTTGGGATCCACCGGACGTTCGGTGTACGGCAGAGGAGTTCCAACTCCCATCCGGATCAGCTGCACCACATGCTCGTCAAGCGGATCGCGTTCCTGCACGACCTGCGTCAACCCCGTCCGAATCCAGTAGAACAAGGCCAGCTTCTCCTTGGCCTTTTCCAAGCTAAACTTGCACCCACGAAGAAACGTCACCAACACCTGATCGTCCAGCGATCCGTGCAAATTGCTCCGCTCCCGAAACCAACTCCTCAGCACTTCCAGCTGACTCCGGCACTGGATCGGATCTTCGTTCAGAGTTTTCCGGGCCACTTCGGCCAACTCGATCGAAATAGGACGAATCGCCAAGGCCATCGCACACTTTTGGATTGTCTGCTGATCCGAACCAAACTGACCATACCCGAACGGCTGTTCAAAAGGTTCAAAAGCCACACACCACTCTAATGACACACGGATAAGTGCCAGTCAATCGGCGGTAGCTTATCATCGTACAGATTAGCCAATACTGATTGTCGAGTACAATCGCATGACGGGTCAGCTACTTGAAGACATTGTCGTAGGCAGGCTGGACCGTGCTGAGAACTCGTGATGAGACAATAAACAAATTTGAACGCGAGCAGTGAACTCTTGGGCGAGAATGCATTTTCAAAGCGAAGACTTTTATCGATGTATTGTGCAGCGATAAGATATTCGGGTTGTTTGCTGAAAACAAATATTTTGATGGTCTTATTCAATCGTCCTAAACAACATTATTTTTGTAGACTGCCTATGTTCGCATAAATGTCCCATATGCAAAAACAGCAAGTTGATAAAAACGCAATCGAAGTTTGTCCCACACATAAGGCTACGTGTTAAGAAGGTTGAATATTACCTCTTTTATGATGTAATTTTACCTCAATTTAGACTGAAAAAGTGACATTACACCAGAAAAGTGGTAAAATTACACATTACACACCTTTTTTCTGACATAAAAGATGTACCCAAGGGTCCTGATTGCTCAAAATCAACCACTCCATTCGCGAGCACAAATAGCAGGCGACGCGATACTACCCTGATGAATTCCTACCGTTTATCACTTTCACACCATTCGCTCCCGAAAACTCTCTCTTCTACTCTCCTTCTATCTCTGATCGGCTCAGTCTCCGAACGGCTCAGGCAGGCCGAACGTCGCCGATCACTCTGAACTGAACATATTTTTTCTCTGATGCGCTGCGTAATACTCATTGATTTGGGTTGCCTAAAATCAATGTTATCAATTGAGCAATTCTCTACCAAAACCGGAAATGGATTTTATTTGTATTTTTTGATTTGGCTCAAACTTTGTGGGGGCCTTCCCTATGACCAAAGAAGCCATTTTGCATCATTAGTTTGTCCATATAAATTTCCATACAAATTTGGCAGCTGTTCATACAAAAATGATACGTAAATATTCGAAAATCTGTAACTTTTGAAGGAATTTTTTGATCAATTTGGTGTCTTGGGCAAAGTTGTAAGTATTGTTAAGGACTATTTAAAAAAAAATAGGAACACGGAAAAAAAAATTTCCCGATTTTTTTATTAACTTTTTTTTCACAAAAACTCAAATTCCCAAAATACGTTTTTTTTGATTTTCGAGATTTTTGATATGTTTTAGGGGACAAAAATCCGCAACTTTTGAGCTATAGAGAAACATGGTCAAAAAATCTGCCGCCGAGTTATGATTTTTTGAAAAACTGGTGATTTTTGGAAAAAATCGAAATTTCATACATAAAATTTTTTTGACCTCAATTTTTTATGCAAAATATAATTTGCAATCGAAAATTACTTTACAGATTTTTTGATAAAGGGCCCCGTTTTCAAGATTTAGCCACCGAAAGTTTGATTTCAGCGAAATATTTGCAGTTTTTCGATTTTTAAAAATAGTGACCATGAATGACCATTTCTAAAATTATTTTTTTTGAAAAGTTCAGAAAATTTGCTATAAAATTGTCTAAGAGACATCGAAGATTGGACCTCTGGTTGTTGAGATACAGCGGCTTAAAGAAAAAGAAACACGAAAATTGAAGTTTTCTAAGTCTCACCCAAACAGCCCACGATTTTCTAATGACGATATCTCAGCAATTAATGGTTCAATTTTCAATGGTAATACATGAAATATTCGTGAAATTTTCCGATCTTTTCGAAAAAAATATTTTGAAAATTTTTAAATCAATACTAGTATTTTAAATGGGCATAATATTCAATGTTTGGTCCTTTTAAAATGTTTTGGGAATTTGAGTTTTTGTGAAAAAAAAGTTAATAAAAAAATCGGGAAATTTTTTTTTCCGTGTTCCTATTTTTTTTTAAATAGTCCTTAACAATACCTACAACTTTGCCGAAGACACCAAATTGATCAAAAAATTCCTTCAAAAGTTACAGATTTTCGAATATTTACGTACCATTTTTGTATGAACAGCTGCCAAATTTGTATGGAAATTTATATGGACAAACTAATGATGCAAAATGGCTTCTTTGGTCATAGGAAAGGCCCCCACAAAGTTTGAGCCAAATCAAAAAATACAAAAAATAAAAATGGTCGAAATCGGCCGGTTTTGTAGAGAATTGCTCAATTAAATTGTGCATTGATTTTGATTTCATAACATTATAGACACCATTCAAAGAAACTTCCACCAAGAAAAAATAAAATTGATGGCAAACTGAGGACGTGAAGACAAAAAGACTGCCGCGCTGGCATTTTGTGAGAATGGCTCTTCGCTGAGCATGTTAGTGTGTGAGTTTCGTCGAGCGACGGAGTAGGCAAATATTTTCACGATGTATTTGTTCGCTGAGTGAACAGTTCGGGCCACTCGCTAGCTGCTTGCGAGTATCACTCGCTCATGAATGCTAGCGGGTTGGAATAGGCGACGAATGGATAGGCGATGAGTGAGTGGTTTCTGTTCATTGAACCGAAAATCAGGACCCTTGGTCTTGATTAAATCTTTCTAAAATATTGTTTTCGAAATTATCGAAATTCACGAATGTTTCATGTTTTAACATTGAAAATCGGAACATTAGTTGCTGAGATAAATATCGACATTAGAAAATGGTGGGTTGTTTAGGTGAGACTTAGAAAACTTCAATTTTCCTGTTTCTTTTTCTTTAAACAACTGTATCTCATCAACCAGGGGTCCAATCTTCAATGTCTCTTTGACAATTTATAGCAAATTTTCTGAACTTTAAAAAAATGGAAGTGACCATTACCACTATTTTTAAAAATCGAAAAACTACAAATATTTCGCTAAAATCAAACTTTCGGTGACTATATCTTGAAAATGGAGCCCTTTATCAAAAAATATATCAAGCACTATTCGATTGCAAATTCAATTTTACATAAAAAAATTAGGTCAACATTGTTTTTGTACAAAATTTCGATTAAGAACTTCGACCTGGTTGTGGAGAAATTGAAGAGTAAAAACTTCAAGTTCTACACATTCGACCCCGTGCAGAAGACAGCCGTTAAGGTCGTCTTGCAGGGGTACCAAGACCGTCCGATCTCCGACCTCAAGAAGGACCTCTCGGGTGCAGGAATAACGCCGCGTGACATAAAAGTCCTCTCGCGGAAGACAACCGTCACAGGTACACACACACTGTACCTGTTGTACTTCGACCGCGGCACCGTCAAAATTCAAGATCTGCGGCGAACTAAGCCGTTGGACGGTTTTTGAGTAAACTGGCGGTTCTACTCAAAGAACCCGTCGGACGCAGCACAATGCCACCGTTGCTAGAAATTCGGCCACTGCTCGCGGAACTGCAACCTCCAGCCCCGCTGCGTGAAGCTTACGGTTCCCGCGGACAACTCAGCATTCTCTCCTGGCTGGGGGCGATCGTTTGCCAGCGTGGTTGCTGTCGGTAGCGGCAGTACGGCCCAGCAAGAAGTCACCGGGGAAGATCTCTTCACCCTGCCGGAGTTCTTTGCTCTCGCGGGGGAGATGTTGTCGCGGTTTCGGACCTGCCGTAACAAGGCGGAGCAATTTCTAGCCCTTGGGGAGCTGATGATCAAGCACATCTACAAAGGCTAAAATACTGTGATCTAGTTTTAAGCTTTTTCTCTTTCTTTCCCCTTTTCCTTTGCAATTTTAGCAAGTTTTTTTTTTATTTATTCTTGCCCTTGTTAGTGCCTTTGTTTTAGAAATAAATGTTCCAAAATGGATTATGATGCAACACACAGCTGAAAGGAACTCCAAAACTCTATTATGATTTGCAAAAAAAATAATTTAAAATTATATTTTCAGTTGGTTCTCATTCAAGTTTTTCCAACTTGCATGCAAGTCAAATTCTAATTTTAAAATGGCTATAAATATGCGTAGAATCAATCAAATTTTAAAAACCAGGGGTGTTTCAGAAAGGGGAAAACGTGAACTTTAAGATACATGTATTGGTTTAGTTGTTTATTCAATAGTTCTTTTGTAAAATAGTCGACAAAGTAGCTAATTTTGGCCTGAACTAACATTTCAAACGGGTGTATCTCAAAATTGGGACCATTTGGATTCGGATTCAGCAGGCAAAAATCTACTAGGAACACATATTCTCGTCTCAGAGACAAGAAACATTTGATTTTTTGTTGAACTGTGTTATTCACCAATATAACCGAATTGAAATTGAAATAAAATTTCGATTTATTCCAAAAATCATTATTTTTTTCAAAAAACCATAACTTAGCGTAAGATTTTTTGACCATACTTCTCTATGGCTCAAAAGTTGCGTTGCCGAAGACACCAAATTGATCAGAAAATACTCAAAAGTTACCGCTGTTTGAATATTTACGTACCATTTTTGTATGGACAGCTGCCAAAATTGTATGGAGACTTGTATGGGTGAACCATTGACACAAAATAGCTTCTTTGGTCATAGGGAAGACCTCCACAAAGCTTGAGCCAAATTAAAAAATACAAAAAATAAAAATTAGTCGAAATCGGCCGATTTCGTAGAGAATTGCTCTGTGCAAATTCCCATACAAATGTGAATCGTTTTGCGCATAGTGGAGTAGTTCCCAAGCTATGGGGAGTTGTTCAGGACCCCAAAAGGATCTGACATTTTTTTCTCGATTTTTTATTATTTTATCGACAGCTTTTGCTTCCCCTAAAAGGGGAAGGCGCAACGAACCCCATTGATTTGCAACCTAAAACAATTAAAACGGTTTAAAACTGACAGAGTTTTATTGATTTTATTAAACACAAAACGAAATAACGATAATACATTGATTCATATACATTTGGAAAACGAACCCAAATAGCACCCAGTACCCTCTCTTATCACTCGTAACACGTGCAAAGCAGCTGGATAACATCTGTCCGTTGGTACGTCACCGGAGGTGTCTCATAATAAGAATCCCTCAAAATACGGCCGACAATGTGTTAGTTTGTGTAATTGTATCAATCAAGCGCCAGCCACCGTCCGATTCACACACCGTTTGAACGTTTGGCCACAGTTGTACTTTCAATATGGTGAGAAAATTTAGTTAGTTGAGTGACTTTTGTTGAACAATGTGATATTTATTACAGTCTGAACTGAAAATACGCCCCATACCCGAAGCTCTCCAGAAGAAAGCCAACAAGGAACTTAACGAAAATGTTCAGCTGCTGTCCAGTGAGCTGGAAACCATCAGAACTTGGATAAAACAATCCGGGCACCTTCGAGCTAGAACGGATGACCAATTCTTGGTGGGATTTCTGAGAGCCTGCAAACACAGCATCGAGCGGCTCAAGGAGAAGATGGACATATACTACTCGATTCGATCCGTGCTGCCGGAAGTAATGGACAAGAGAGATCCACTGAATCCGTTTGTCCGGAAGGTCATTCAAATGGGGTTGGTTTTAATCTAATTGGTGACTGAGTGATGTTACTAACAAAAACGTTTCACAGTGTTACTATTCCACTACCGAAGACTGTGAATCCGGATGACCCGAAAATCGTCTTAATCCGAGCAGGTGCATTCGACGGAGATTTCTGCGATTTCCCGGATATTCTCAAAGTATTCACAATGATCGCCGACCTGCAACTGCGGGACGACGACCAAATGGTGATTTGTGGCCAGACGGCCATAATCGATCTGGGTAACTCTTCCAGCGGGCACTTTTTCAACTTCAACGTGTCTTTCCTGAAGAAGGCTGCCATCCTGAACCAACAAGGTTCCCCGCTGCGCCAGAAGGAGTTCCACTTCATCAACACCCCGAAAGGGTTCGACATTGTGGTTAGTTTGTTCCGGAGTCTGATGACCGAGAAGAATCGTGGCAAAACGGTGAGTACCAAAGGTCGAGTTCTGAAACACGTTGCACGACTTGTAGATGCTTCTCGAGCCGGTGATAACAGTGTTATCGTAGAACATCGTTATCAATTGCAGTGCAAGTTGGCAGAATGGCGTATAGATGGCACTGTTTTTAAAAATTAACTTTTATTTCAGATCGTCTCTCACGGTTCGGATGTTAAATCGTTGCAGAAATATTTCCCCAAATCTGTGCTTCCTACCGAATATGGGGGTGATTTGGGTCCAGTCCAACAATATGTGGACTATTGGGAGCAAAGACTGATAGACGATCAAGAGTACCTGATTGGAGAGCAAAAGTTTGGAGTGGATGAAAGTAAACGACGATCTACGAATCCACTGTCGGAGGAAAAGGACTTGTTTGGAACGGCTGGTACGTTCCGAAAACTAGAGTTTGATTGAGAATCATGACAATCATTCTGGAGCAAGATGGTCTAATTTTTAAATTGATAACACTACTAGACAAAACAAAACTTGTGTCAAGGGATTCACGATATCTCATCCGTTCCTGAGAGAAAAGGCATCCCCGAATCCGATGCAATCGACAGAATTTGATTTTATGTCCATGGAGACTGAAGAGAATGTGGTAATTTTTTTAACATAAAAAATCGAACAATTTAAAAAAAACCATGCGTCTCCTCCCAATTATATGAGCCATCTACAAGAATATGGAAGCGCCTGGTGCATAGCCATTTCCTTTAAGCACAACGGAAACAACCAATACAAATGTATAAAAAAAGTTGTCAAGTTCGGGGGGTCCACAGCTAGCATTTTTTATACGATTATAAAAATAAATATTAAAAGTTTAAAATTTAAATATTTGAAAAACATTTTTTTTTCAAGTTTATTTGTTTACTAAAATTTTATGTATCTCAAAGGTCTATGGGTACTTCGGGATGTCCATGGTCATCCGAGGACTCCCTGGAGTTAAGATCTACGAGTCTACCGCCGTAACAAGCAAGAGGTCGTTGGATTTTGACCCCGGATCATGTGCCTATAGCATCAGTGCATATGGTAGACTACTGTATGAATGTGTTGGGATGTCCATGGTCATCCGAGGACTCCCTGGTGTTAAGATCTACGAGTTTGCTGTAACAAGCAAGAGGTCGTCGGATTTTGACCCCGAATCTTGTGTGTATAGCATCAGTGCATATGGTAGACTACTGCATGAATGTGTTGGGATGTTCATGGTCATCCATTGCATGCAAGTCAAATTCTAATTTTAAAATGGCTATAAATATGCGTAGAATCAATCAAATTTTAAAAACCAGGGGTGTTTCAGAAAGGGGAAAACGTGAACTTTAAGATACATGTATTGGTTTAGTTGTTTATTCAATAGTTCTTTTGTAAAATAGTCGACAAAGTAGCTAATTTTGGCCTGAACTAACATTTCAAACGGGTGTATCTCAAAATTGGGACCATTTGGATTCGGATTCAGCAGGCAAAAATCTACTAGGAACACATATTCTCGTCTCAGAGACAAGAAACATTTGATTTTTTGTTGAACTGTGTTATTCACCAATATAACCGAATTGAAATTGAAATAAAATTTCGATTTATTCCAAAAATCATTATTTTTTTCAAAAAACCATAACTTAGCGTAAGATTTTTTGACCATACTTCTCTATGGCTCAAAAGTTGCGTTGCCGAAGACACCAAATTGATCAGAAAATACTCAAAAGTTACCGCTGTTTGAATATTTACGTACCATTTTTGTATGGACAGCTGCCAAAATTGTATGGAGACTTGTATGGGTGAACCATTGACACAAAATAGCTTCTTTGGTCATAGGGAAGACCTCCACAAAGCTTGAGCCAAATTAAAAAATACAAAAAATAAAAATTAGTCGAAATCGGCCGATTTCGTAGAGAATTGCTCTGTGCAAATTCCCATACAAATGTGAATCGTTTTGCGCATAGTGGAGTAGTTCCCAAGCTATGGGGAGTTGTTCAGGACCCCAAAAGGATCTGACATTTTTTTCTCGATTTTTTATTATTTTATCGACAGCTTTTGCTTCCCCTAAAAGGGGAAGGCGCAACGAACCCCATTGATTTGCAACCTAAAACAATTAAAACGGTTTAAAACTGACAGAGTTTTATTGATTTTATTAAACACAAAACGAAATAACGATAATACATTGATTCATATACATTTGGAAAACGAACCCAAATAGCACCCAGTACCCTCTCTTATCACTCGTAACACGTGCAAAGCAGCTGGATAACATCTGTCCGTTGGTACGTCACCGGAGGTGTCTCATAATAAGAATCCCTCAAAATACGGCCGACAATGTGTTAGTTTGTGTAATTGTATCAATCAAGCGCCAGCCACCGTCCGATTCACACACCGTTTGAACGTTTGGCCACAGTTGTACTTTCAATATGGTGAGAAAATTTAGTTAGTTGAGTGACTTTTGTTGAACAATGTGATATTTATTACAGTCTGAACTGAAAATACGCCCCATACCCGAAGCTCTCCAGAAGAAAGCCAACAAGGAACTTAACGAAAATGTTCAGCTGCTGTCCAGTGAGCTGGAAACCATCAGAACTTGGATAAAACAATCCGGGCACCTTCGAGCTAGAACGGATGACCAATTCTTGGTGGGATTTCTGAGAGCCTGCAAACACAGCATCGAGCGGCTCAAGGAGAAGATGGACATATACTACTCGATTCGATCCGTGCTGCCGGAAGTAATGGACAAGAGAGATCCACTGAATCCGTTTGTCCGGAAGGTCATTCAAATGGGGTTGGTTTTAATCTAATTGGTGACTGAGTGATGTTACTAACAAAAACGTTTCACAGTGTTACTATTCCACTACCGAAGACTGTGAATCCGGATGACCCGAAAATCGTCTTAATCCGAGCAGGTGCATTCGACGGAGATTTCTGCGATTTCCCGGATATTCTCAAAGTATTCACAATGATCGCCGACCTGCAACTGCGGGACGACGACCAAATGGTGATTTGTGGCCAGACGGCCATAATCGATCTGGGTAACTCTTCCAGCGGGCACTTTTTCAACTTCAACGTGTCTTTCCTGAAGAAGGCTGCCATCCTGAACCAACAAGGTTCCCCGCTGCGCCAGAAGGAGTTCCACTTCATCAACACCCCGAAAGGGTTCGACATTGTGGTTAGTTTGTTCCGGAGTCTGATGACCGAGAAGAATCGTGGCAAAACGGTGAGTACCAAAGGTCGAGTTCTGAAACACGTTGCACGACTTGTAGATGCTTCTCGAGCCGGTGATAACAGTGTTATCGTAGAACATCGTTATCAATTGCAGTGCAAGTTGGCAGAATGGCGTATAGATGGCACTGTTTTTAAAAATTAACTTTTATTTCAGATCGTCTCTCACGGTTCGGATGTTAAATCGTTGCAGAAATATTTCCCCAAATCTGTGCTTCCTACCGAATATGGGGGTGATTTGGGTCCAGTCCAACAATATGTGGACTATTGGGAGCAAAGACTGATAGACGATCAAGAGTACCTGATTGGAGAGCAAAAGTTTGGAGTGGATGAAAGTAAACGACGATCTACGAATCCACTGTCGGAGGAAAAGGACTTGTTTGGAACGGCTGGTACGTTCCGAAAACTAGAGTTTGATTGAGAATCATGACAATCATTCTGGAGCAAGATGGTCTAATTTTTAAATTGATAACACTACTAGACAAAACAAAACTTGTGTCAAGGGATTCACGATATCTCATCCGTTCCTGAGAGAAAAGGCATCCCCGAATCCGATGCAATCGACAGAATTTGATTTTATGTCCATGGAGACTGAAGAGAATGTGGTAATTTTTTTAACATAAAAAATCGAACAATTTAAAAAAAACCATGCGTCTCCTCCCAATTATATGAGCCATCTACAAGAATATGGAAGCGCCTGGTGCATAGCCATTTCCTTTAAGCACAACGGAAACAACCAATACAAATGTATAAAAAAAGTTGTCAAGTTCGGGGGGTCCACAGCTAGCATTTTTTATACGATTATAAAAATAAATATTAAAAGTTTAAAATTTAAATATTTGAAAAACATTTTTTTTTCAAGTTTATTTGTTTACTAAAATTTTATGTATCTCAAAGGTCTATGGGTACTTCGGGATGTCCATGGTCATCCGAGGACTCCCTGGAGTTAAGATCTACGAGTCTACCGCCGTAACAAGCAAGAGGTCGTTGGATTTTGACCCCGGATCATGTGCCTATAGCATCAGTGCATATGGTAGACTACTGTATGAATGTGTTGGGATGTCCATGGTCATCCGAGGACTCCCTGGTGTTAAGATCTACGAGTTTGCTGTAACAAGCAAGAGGTCGTCGGATTTTGACCCCGAATCTTGTGTGTATAGCATCAGTGCATATGGTAGACTACTGCATGAATGTGTTGGGATGTTCATGGTCATCCAAAGACTCCCTGGAGTTAAGATCTACGAGTCTACCGCCGTAACAAGCAAGAGGTCGTCGGATTTTGACCCCGGATCTTGTGCGTATAGCATCAGTGGATATGGTAGACTACTGTATGAATGTGTTGGGATGTCCATGGTCATCCGAGGACTCCCTGGTGTTAAGATCTACGAGTTTGCTGTAACAAGCAAGAGGTCGTCGGATTTTGACCCCGAATCTTGTGTGTATAGCATCAGTGCATATGGTAGACTACTGCATGAATGTGTTGGGATGTTCATGGTCATCCAAAGACTCCCTGGAGTTAAGATCTACGAGTCTACCGCCGTAACAAGCAAGAGGTCGTCGGATTTTGACCCCGAATCTTGTGTTTATAGCATCAGTGCATATGATAGACTACTATATGAATGTAATGGGATGTTCATGGTCATCCGAGGACTCCCTGGAGTTAAGATCTACGAGTCTACCGCCGTAACAAGCAAGAGGTCGTCGGATTTTGACCCCGGATGATGTGCCTATAGCATCAGTGCATATGGTAGACTACTGTATGAATGTGTTGGGATGTCCATGGTCACCCAAGGACTCCCTGGAGTTAAGATCTACGAGTCTACCACCGTAACAAGCAAGAGGTCATCGGATTTTGACCCCGGATCATGTGCGTATAGCATCAGTGCATATGGTAGACTACTATATGAATGTGTTGGGATGTCCATGGTCATCCAAAGACTCCCTGGAGTTAAGATCTACGAGTCTACCACCGTAACAAGCAAGAGGTCATCGGATTTTGACCCCGGATCATGTGCCTATAGCATCAGTGCATATGGTAGACTACTATATGAATGTGTTGGGATGTCCATGGTCATCCGAGGACTCCCTGGAGTTAAGATCTACGAGTTTACCGCCGTAACAAGCAAGAGGTCGTTGGATTTTGACCCCGAATCTTGTGTATATAGCATTAGTGCATATGGTAGACTACTGTATGAATGTGTTGGAATGCCCATGGTCACCCAAAGACTCCCTGAAGTTAAGATCTACGAATTAACCACCGTAACAAGCAAGAGGTCGTTGGATTTTGACCCCGGATCATGTGCGTATAGCATCAGAGGATATGGTAGACTACTATATGAATGTGTAAGGATGTCCATGGTCATCCGAGGACTCCCTGGAGTTAAGATCTACGAGTCTACCGCCGTAACAAGCAAGAGGTCGTCGGATTTTGACCCCGAATCTTGTGTGTATAGCATCAGTGCATTTGGTAGACTACTATATGAATGTGTTGGGATGTTCATGGTCATCCAAAGGCTCCCTGGAGTTTATATCTACAATCGAAGTAAAGTTATCGAAATATTTAAATTTGAACGATAAACAAAAATCCTTTAGCCAAACGGCGACCTCTTGTTTGTTACGGCGGTAGACTCATAGATCTTAACTGGACATCTCATTACATTCATATAGTAGTCTACCATATGCACTGATGCTATACGCACAAGATCCTTGGTCAAAATCCGACGACCTCTTGCTTGTTACGGCGGTAGACTCGTAGATCTTAACTCCAGGGAGTCTTTGGATGACCATAGACTTCCTTACACATTCATATAGTAGTCTACCATATGCACTGATGCTATAGGCACATCATCCGGGGTCAAAATCCGACGACCTCTTGCTTGTTACGGCGGTAGACTCGTAGATCTTAACTCCAGGGAGTCCTCAGATGACCATGGACATCCTTACACATTCATATAGTAGTCTACCATATGCACTGATGCTACACACACAAGATTCGGGGTCAAAATCCAACGAACTCTCGCTTGTTACGGCGGTAGACTCGTAGATCTTAACTCCAGGGAGTCATCGGATGACCATGGACATCCTTACACATTCATACAGTAGTCTACTATATCCTCTGATGCTATACGCACATGATCCGGGGTCAAAATCCGACGACCTCTTGCTTGTTACGGCGGTAGACTCGTAGATCTTAACTCCAAGGAGTCTCTGGATGACCATGGGCATCCTTACACATTCATATAGTAGTCTACCATATGCACTGATGCTATACGCACAAGATCCGGGGTCAAAATCCGATGACCTCTTGCTTGTTACGGTAGTAGACTCGTAGATCTTAACTCCAGGGAGTCCTTGGGTGACCATGGACATCCCAACACATTCATACAGTAGTTTACCATATGCACTGATGCTATACGCACATGATCCGGGGTCAAAATCCGACGACCTCTTGCTTGTTACGGTGGTAAACTCGTAGATCTTAACTCCAGGGAGTCTTTGGATGACCATGGACATCCTTACACATTCATATAGTAGTCTACCATATGCACTGATGCTATAGGCACATGATCCGGGGTCAAAATCCAACGACCTCTTGCTTGTTACGGCGGTAGACTCGTAGATCTTAACTCCAGGGAGTCCTCGGATGACCATGGACATCCTTGCATATTCATATAGTAGTCTACCATATGCACTGATGCTATTGGCACATGATCCGGGGTCAAAATCCAACGACCTCTTGCTTGTTACGGTGGTAGACACGTAGATCTTAACTCCAGGGAGTCCTCGGATGACCATGGACATCCCAACACATTGATATAGTAGTCTACCATATGCACTGATGCTATACGCACATGATCCGGGGTCAAAATCCGATGACCTCTTGCTTGTTACGGTGGTAGACTCGTAGATCTTAACTCCAAGGAGTCCTTGGGTGACCATGGACATCCCAACACATTCATACAGTAGTCTACCATATGCACTGATGCTATAGGCACAAGATCCGGGGTCAAAATACGACGACCTCTTGCTTGTTACGGCGGTAGACTCGTAGATCTTAACTCCAAGGAGTCTCTGGATGACCATGGACATCCCAACACATTCATATAGTAGTCTACCATATGCACTGATGCTATACGCACATGATCCGGGGTCAAAATCCGATGACCTCTTGCTTGTTACGGCGGTAGACTCGTAGATCTTAACTCCAAGGAGTCTTTGGATGACCATGGACATCCTTACACATTCATATAGTAGTCTACCATATGCACTGATGCTATAGGCACATGATCCGGGGTCAAAATCCAACGACCTCTTGCTTGTTACGGCGGTAGACTCGTAGATCTTAACTCCAAGGAGTCTCTGGATGACCATGGACATCCTTACACATTCATATAGTAGTCTACCATATGCACTGATGCTATAGGCACATGATCCGGGGTCAAAATCCAACGACCTCTTGCTTGTTACGGCGGTAGACTCGTAGATCTTAACTCCAGGGAGTCCTCGGATGACCATGGACATCCCAACACATTCATATAGTAGTCTACCATATGCACTGATGCTATACGCACATGATCCGGGGTCAAAATCCGATGACCTCTTGCTTGTTACGGCGGTAGACTCGTAGATCTTAACTCCAAGGAGTCTCTGGATGACCATGGACATCCTTACACATTCATACAGTAGTCTACTATATCCTCTGATGCTATACGCACATGATCCGGGGTCAAAATCCAACGACCTCTTGCTTGTTACGGTGGTAAACTCGTAGATCTTAACTCCAGGGAGTCTTTGGATGACCATGGACATCCTTACACATTCATATAGTAGTCTACCATATGCACTGATGCTATAGGCACATGATCCGGGGTCAAAATCCAACGACCTCTTGCTTGTTACGGTGGTAGACTCGTAGATCTTAACTCCGGGGAGTCCTCGGATGACCATGGACATCCCGAAGTACCCATAGACCTTTGAGATACATAAAATTTTAGTAAACAAATAAACTTGAAAAAAAATGTTTTTCAAATATTTAAATTTTAAACTTTTAATATTTATTTTTATAATCGTATAAAAAATGCTAGCTGTGGACCCCCCGAACTTGACAACTTTTTTTATACATTTGTATTGGTTGTTTCCGTTGTGCTAAAAGAAAATGGCTATGCACCAGGCGCTTCCATATTCTTGTAGATGGCTCATATAATTGGGAGGAGACGCATGGTTTTTTTTAAATTGTTCGATTTTTTATGTTAAAAAATTTACCACATTCTTTTCAGTCTCCATGGACATAAAATCAAATTCTGTCGATTGCATCGGATTCGGGGATGCCTTTTCTCTCAGGAACGGATGAGATATCGTGAATCCCTTGACACAAGTTTTGTTTTGTCGAGTAGTGTAAGTTGCGGTGGTAAAAAACATGTTTAATTTAAAAAAAAAGAAAATTATATATAATAAACAAACAATTACATCTTTTTTTCAAAAAACATTTTTTAAATATTAGGTTGTTGTTGAATCCTTGCTGCCATCTAAATTTCAAACCAACTGTTCAATGATTTGCGAGCTTTTTTGCCGAATCCCAAATCTCTTATCTAATCTTTGTAAATTGATTTCCCATACGCGACACCACCACACCGCGTGCTTTAATCTTTGGTTGAAATAATCGGGTTCAACCACTCTAGAGTTCAGTTTGGAGGATAACGTTTCGCGAAGTGGAACAGTCAATTTGAAGAGTTTCGATAGTTTAACTGGTAAGTTTACAAATATATTTGTTGTGAAAATAGGTCTCAAAATGTTTGATTAAAGAAAACTTTTGTACTATCGAACAAGACTGCAAATACCCAAATTTGATTTGAAAATCAACTTCGTCACACAAAGATCCAAAGTCACGATGACTTCTTATCAACCTCAATAAACGCCAGGCAGTTGTGCTAAGTAAATAAGATTAACCCTTTCAGCCCCACCGCCGCCATGCCTAACATTCGTTCGTTGTGTTCGGAGCTTGCGCAGAAAGCCAAGGACGAACTCAACGAAGTTCCGGAGCGACTTGACGAGGACCTGGCAGCACTGCGAGCATGGTTGGCCAAGTGCCCGCACCTTAAGATCCGTTCGGATGACCAGCATCTGGTGATGTTCCTGCGTGGAGCCAAGCACAGTCTGGAACGTGCCAAAGAGAAAATTGATTTGTACTACACTCTCCGGACTGCTCTGCCGGAACTGATGCGGAACCGAAATCCATTCGATCCGAAGATGGCAGCGTTGATGCGAATGGGATCGGCCGTTCCACTGCCAAATACGGAAGGACCTGCTAGCCCAAGAATCGTTCTTATACGGCCAGGCTTGTACGATCCAGCCCAGTACACCATCCAGGATGTATTCCGGTATAATTCGATGATGAGTGATATCATGATGATGGAGGACGATCAACTTGGAATCGCCGGACAAGTTGGCATTCTCGACTTGGCAAACACTACGATGGCCCACTTCCTGCAGTTCAGTCCGACCTTTGTCAAGAAGGTTACCATGCTGTCCCAGGAAGGTTCACCGCTTCGATTGAAGGGCTTCCACTACATCAACACTCCGTCCGGATTTGAAATGGTCTACAATCTGTTCAAGAACTTCCTCAACGAAAAGAACCGAACTCGGGTAAGATTCCCAAGCACTCCTAAATCAACTAAAATCTAACAAACCCTCATTCCCCCCAAAGCTCCACGTGCACGGTAGCAACATGGAGTCGCTGTACGAGCACATCCCGAAGCGGCTGCTGCCGAAGGAGTACGGCGGTGAGGCGGGCCCCATCCAGGACGTGGTGGACACGTGGGTCAAGAAGATCGAGGCCAACGCGGACTACTTCAAGCAGGAGGAGCAGTACGACACGGACGAGAAGCGACGCCCGGGAAGGCCCAAGAACGCGGAGAGTCTGTTCGGCATTCAGGGGTCGTTCCGGAAGCTGGAGGTGGATTGAATGCTTTTTGGTTGAAATAAAAAGAAAAAGGGTGGTTTATGGACTCAAGTTGTTGTCAAACAAACACGTGATTTGGGCGTCATCCATAAAGTATGTCACGCTCTAGGGGGGAGGGGAGGGGGGTCTGAGCATGTGTGACATTGCATGTTATAAGTATAGGAAAAGCGTGACAAAGGGGGGGGGGGAAGATAAGGAAAAATCCCCACGGTATCCTGAGGTAAGTTTCGCTTGGAGTTGGACGGTTTTCGGGGAGGTGGAATGGTTTAAGGAGCCAAGTGGTTAATTCTTTCTAAACATAATTGAAGCATCAATAACGTTGAGCTCACACAAAAGATAATATTTTTATGTTATTATTTGCAATAGTTTCAAGAAAATCTATTGCGATTGATCAAAATCAGTTTTAACTTTCAATAAATCATATTTCGGAATTCTGTTAAAATAACTTCTCGCGACTTCATACGACTTTTGAAAATCATGTGCTAGATTTTTTAAACTTTATGTCTCACCTTTTGTCAATGCCCATCGGAGTAGGCAGGATACACTCAATGTTTACATTTTTTATAGGACTTTATAAAATAAAAGTCTAGATATTATGTTTCCTTTTAAACCTAACTAACTAATCGATTGAAATGGCGAAGAGTTGTAATTTTTGAAAAATGTGTTGAGCATAAGTCTGCCTTCAACTGAAATAGTTTGATTATTCAGTTGAAAATATAATTTAAAACAATAAATTATATTAAATAAGTACAAAGTTATAAGTTTTCGTATAGCTAAATTAAATTATTAGTTGTGATATTTTATTCAATCATTAAGTTTGGAACCAACCATAATTTCAACGGTTATTTTGCAAATAACCTTTGCACGAAAGACCTTCCACTTTCGCTGATGCCTCGTGCGAACCTTAAAGCAATTCGCCATATCTAATCAACAGTTGATGAGATACCGAATACTTGCGCGGTATGATTGCGCGCAGAAAAGCAGCGCCAGTCCTTCAGTATAGTGATCACATTTCGCTGATTCACTCGTGTTTCGATATTTCCTTGGGAGAAGTGATACGGAATATATTATAAATTTGTAAGTAATTGAATTAAATTTGCTTGAATCTGGTCATTATGATATAAATTAAGTTCACATTTTTGCTAAAACTGCTCATTCTTTGATTTTCTTCTCGCACATTCTCATAGGATCATTTTTATTAGAAAGCTCGTAAGATATTGACAAATAAGAATGTGAAAAATGCAATAGTTCTAACTTTACCAATACTTTTAAACATTTTTATTTGTGAAAAATCCTTTGAGGTCATGAAAGCAAAAAATATGATGAATCACGTTGATAAATCATGACTCGGCAAAAAAAAATATCAGCTTATCTTCAGCCGTCGCACACTTTCGTTTATCAACAGTTTGATAAGGTTCCATTAATACTGAAATAGAAAACAGCCCACAAAGAGCAATCAAAAGTTTCTAGCAATATCTGCCTACAATCAGCTGATTGATTGTTGTTTTCCAGAACCTTCCCGCTGAGATGGTCAACCTTGCCATACGTCCGGTTCCGGAGCCGCTCTGCAAGAAGGCTCGTGCTGAACTCAACGAACAACCCGAACGCATTCAGGAAGACATCGCACTTCTGCGACAATGGATTGCGAAGAGTCCCCACCTGCGATCGCGCATCGACGATCAGTTTTTGGTGGCGTTCTTGAGGGGTTGCAAGTACAGTCTGGAGCGGGCCAAGGAAAAGTTGGATATGTTTTACACGGTGAGGACCATGTCCCCGGAACTGATTCGAACTCGGGATCCGCTGGATCCCAAAACTCGCGAGATTATTAGGATGGGAGTTGGAGTTCCGTTGCCCTTGACGGATGGTCCTGATGCGCCACGAGTGCTGTTGATCCGTCCGGCAGCTTACGATCCCCCGAGGACCACCATCGAGGAAGTTATTCGAGTTAGCACTATGGCGAACGACATTATGATGCTCGAGGATGACAACTTTGTGATAGCCGGACAGGTTGGCATTCTGGATTTGTCGAACGTGACCGTGAACCACTTTCTCCAGTTTACACCTTCGTTCGTGAAGAAGATGACGATGATGAGCCAAGAGGCTTCTCCGTTGAGACAGAAGGGCTTTCATTACATCAATACTCCCAGCGGCTTTGAGGTGGTGTTCAACATGTTTAAGAACTTAATGAGCGAAAAGAACAAGTCCAGGGTGAGTAACTCATGATGCTTGAATCTTTCCAAGAAGCTACAGCTATTGAACTTTCCCAGCTTTACGTCCACGGCCACGACATGGAGTCCCTGTACAAACACGTACCTCGACGGCTTCTTCCGATGGAGTACGGTGGCGAAGCCGGTCCGATCCAGAACATTATTGACAAGTGGGAGCAGAAGATCATCGCCTACAGGGACTACTTCCTCGAAGAGGACCAGTACGGTACCGACGAGAAGAAGCGACCGGGTCGACCCAAGAACGCTCAGACGCTGTTTGGTGTTGAGGGATCGTTTCGGAAGCTCGAAGTGGACTAAAACCCTGTTGTCATGACAGCACGTGTGACTTTATTTGCTATACTCTTAAGCTTATCTAAATAAACAACGTCGAAGGTGGTTTAAGTTCTCTGTTCTGACATTGATCACCCAAAACAAGATTACAACCGTAGAATGACGTTCCTTTGTTCGAGGTGGACTTGGTCTGCGCATCTTCGGTGGTAGGTTTCAGCTGGGACGTCTTCGTTTCACGTGATTCTTCCGTTGGGGAGTTGGGATTGTTTGGTTTCGCTGGAATTACCCAGCCAGAAAGGTCACCGAGTTTTTCACTGCCGCAGGGACCACGAGGTTGGAGTTGACCGATGGTCATGATAACTGGTTCACGTTTCGGTTCGAGCTGAAATTAGAGAAGGAAAAGGGTTAATATTTTTCATTTTTCATATGGTTGAATTAGTTGTAACTAGGTAGCTTAATTTGATTTAAAAAAAGTTTTTGCTGGACTTATCTAAACTGGTGCAAAAATATTTTCTTTGATTTTATTTTTATTTCTTTTATTTATTTGAATTAATCTTGCAATAATCTTGCCAAGTTTTTTTTTTTATTCCAAAAATGATTTTGACCCACAATTGGCCAGGAGAGTTTTAAATGACACCATAACATAACCTGCGATAACTTGAAAATTTCAGCAACGATCTATACATGATGATAGGGTACCAAAAGTTGCGTATTTCAATTACGAAAATTTTTGTACCCTAACATGTATAGGTCATTGCTGAAATTTTCAAGTTATCGCAGTTTTAGTGAAAAAAGTCGATTTTTCCCGTTTTCGTAATTTTTCCATTTTTGCGCGTGGCGCGTCGAACAACCCAGTTTTTATTTTCAAAAAATCGTATCTCAGAATATTGAAAACATATTTTCACCATTTTTGTGATATATTATGTAAAATTTTTCGAGGAATCACATAAAAATATTTTCAGACATAGGCTCTTTGGTCCCGAGACCTTCAAAACAGCATTTTAAGTTTTCATACGACCTTTCCAAATGTTAAGCTAGATTTTTGAAACTTCTTACTATTTTTCCTAACAAGCCAAACTAATCACCTTTCTTTTGCGTCTAAGACAGCTAAAATCGGATGAAATGGCGTGGAGATATGATTTTTTGAAAAAAGTGGTTTTTGCGAAAATCGACGAAAATGGCCATTTTTTGGACCACCCTAACACGGCGTAGGTCACCCTAATGACCAAAGAAAAAAAATACGGGTCTAATTATTTCGGCCAAGGAACCCCCAGAAAATTTTTGAGCCCGATCGGAGAACTTTTTTTTCGAATCATGCTGTTTTCGTGGGGAATTGCTGATAATGTATGATTCAATTAAGACTGTGATGTTATTTTATCAAAGTTGTACAATTTCATGCTTTTTAAAAATGGATAAGAATTTCAAAAAAGAGCGGATGCAAATATTAATGATAAATTATAGCTTCAGCAATTTGCTATGTTAGTTAAGAGGCAGTATTTGTAAATATTGCTCGGGTTGTTCTAGAGGTCGTATCGAGGTGCTCCGATTTGGATGAAACTTTTTTTGTCTATACATGAGATGAACTCATGCCAAATATGAGCCCTCTACGACAAAGGGAAGTGGGGTAAAACCAGCATGGAAGTTTGAGAAACAAAAAACATAAAAATCTTAAAATTGCTCGCATTTCCGTAAAATTTCATCAATTCCAACTCTTTTAATTGCATTCGAAAGGTCTTTTGAAGCTCTTCAAAATGCGCCCTATACATCCAGGATTGGTTTGACTATTTCTCATAGCTTTTGCAAATTACTGTTAAAAATTGATTTTTTTAAAACCTTAATATGTTTTTGCAACAGCCTCCAACACCCATACTCCCATAAGTCAAAAGATAGATAATTTCATGGACTATAAGCCTACGGTATTAACTTTTTGGCCAATCGCAGTTTTTCTCATAGTTTTTCGATTTATCTATAACAAACATTTTTCAACGTTAGTTTTTGCCCTCCATAGCGGCACTTTTTGGTCTCAATTTTGACATATTCGGAATCCTTGGAAAATTTCATGTTAGTTAGAAGTATTGGAAATGTAATTTTAATTTAAAAAATAATTTAATGAAACATTGTTGAAAAAAGAAATCGATCTTATTTAAATACTTTATCATCAATACGTCAAATGCTGCATCAAGTAGGTGAAACCCTGTTTTCCCTCTATTCCAACAAATTGTTAAAAAATATTTTAATTCATTCTAAATGCCATTTCTTCAATCAAATTTACAACTCCAATACTTCTAACTTACGTAAAATTGTCCGAGGATTCCGAATATGACAAAATTGAGACCAAAAAATGCCGCTATGGTGGCCTACAGTGCAAAAGCTAACGTTGCAAATTTTTGTTATCGAAAAATCAAAAAAAACTATGAAAAAAACTGCGATTGGCCAAAAAGTTAATACCGTAGACTTAAAACTCATGAAATTACCTATCTTTTGATTTATAGGAGTATGGGTGTTGGAGGCTGTTGCAAAAAGATATTAGGGTTTCAAAAAAATCAATTTTCGATAGTAATTTGCAAAAGCTAAGAGAAAAAGTCAAATCAATCCAGAATGTCTATGGCATATTTTGAAGTGCTTTAAAAGACCTTTCGAATGCATCTAAGAGAATTGGAATTGATGAAGTTTTACGGAAATGCGAGCAATTTTAAGATTTTTTATGTTTACGTTTTACCGCACTTCCCTTTGTCGTAGAGGGCTCATATTTGGCATGAGTTTATCTCATGTATAGACAAACAAACGCTGAAAGTTTCATCCAAATCGGAGCACCTCGATACGACCAGTTACACATTGGTGAAAAACTCGCTCTTAACAATAACTAGAATTTTTTACAAATATGATTCATTTAGTGCAGAGTTTTAGGAAAAAATAGACTCTGTGACTTACATTTCTGGCATTTCAACAATGTATTTTTGAAGCAACTTTGAAAAAACTTTTTGGCAAAAAAAATACATGGACATTGTGCGGTTTATCCCACCACAGCATGTTGATTTACGATACTTGAAAAAAAACATCACACAATAAATTATGGATATCAATACATACCTTCTTCAACGTTTTGCTGTGCCAGAAGCATTTCCAGATCCTCGTCTGATTGTACGCCTTCCGGAAGTTATCATTCGTCAAACCGTAAATCAATGGATTCACTGCAGCGTTCAGAAATATCAGATAGTGCGACACATACCACAGAATCACGAAATCGTTCCCAATCTGGCTGGTATTTTCATTCACGAATCGATTGTATCGAATAAAAACCAGCGTTGTAAATGGCACCCTCAGTAGAATAAACACAACCAGCACTATGAACAATGATCGAGCGACCTTCTTCCGGTAGGACACCGCAATGGGATGTTCCCGTTGCATCACTCTTCGCTCGTAACGATCCAGCTTGAGGAATATCATGCTGTAGCAGAAGATCATCACCGTAAGGGGAAACCAAACCAGTGCTCCGATCAGCACGTGCCAGTATGGTGGCAGGAAGCTGGTGTTCTCCGCACAAAACGTCTCCAGGTAGTTCTTCCACGGTCGTTCCTTGTAGTTCCGGTAGATGGTCAACGGGAGGGCTAGCAGAAACCCGATGATCCAGGTGCACGCTATCAACGTCCAAACTCCTCGAAAGGTTAGCTTGGACTTCTTCGGGAATACGATGGCCGTCAAGCGATCGTAGCTGATCGCACACAGACACAGGACCGAGGTGATCAGTAGAGATCCTGTGAACAGGGACTTAATTAAGGTTACACAGAAAAATATCAATTCTCGTAATCGTGAATTAAGTTCACGAATGTTAGAACCACGAAGGAATTTATTCATGAGTATGGTGCATTTGCACTATAAACGTGCATATATTCCTTCGTGGTTCTCGCATTCGTGAAATTAATTCACAATTTCGAGAATTGATTTTTTTCCGTGTAGTTCATCCCCTTTAATCCGTAACAAACCTTCCAAAAACCCCTCCATCTTGCAACCGATCGCGCCCATCACGTAATTCTGGTAAAAATCATGCACCATGAACATCATCGGGCAAACGATCAGCGTGGCCAAATCCACCACGGCCAAGTTGGCAATCAGCACGTTGGTGGGCGTCTTCAGGGCGCGGATCGTCCCGACGATGCACAGCAGCGCGATGTTCCCAAATATCCCGAACGATATCACCGGCAGGAAGGCGATAGTTTTCACCAGCATTTCCCAGGGTGGCAGCGTCACCCAAATCTCCCGCGGATAGTCGTAGATGCTGACGTTCATCTAGGAAGGTTGGAACATTGTAGGATTTTGGAGCTTTTTGATGATAGCTTTGCATTGCATTACCGATGTCTGGTTTTCATCACTCTCATATTGAATTATTCTTTCCGCTGCCGCGAATGATGAGTTCATGCTCACCAGAAATTCACTAATTATTTTGTTACCTTTTTACTAGATGTTAACAAAACAATTGTATTGCAGGAGATTCCTCAAATTTCAAACCAGTTTGAGTTCTAAATATCAAAAAGCAACACTTCATAAATATATTTATTTCAAATTTGAAAGGTGATTATAATAAACTTTTGTCTTTAGAAGAATAGAGCTAACAAAAATGTAAGCTTCACTGTTAAAAAATGCTAAACGGCCAATGCAGATATTATTTTGAAGTTAATGTGCTTTTAAGTCTTGTGTGTTCAGAATGAACGATATTTAAAATAAAATCAAAAAATTACGGTTCAACTATAATTTCCACTTCACTACCTAAAATGTTTAGCAAACGAGTCCACAGTGCTCTCTAAATAACCGTCGCGACTAGACTGAAAGTAATTTCCACTGCTTTCGCTCAAACTATAATTTAACTAATCGATAGTTATGAAGTGCACATAAGATAACAAATTGATCCTTATTTACCTTCGCCTTCTCCGAGTTTAAAGCACCTGTTGTATATCATCACATTCAGCACAAATTTATCACCTCAAAATCCTGCTGAACCAAACTAGATCCAACCAGCACTCACCTTAGACGTCGTTGATGAACTGTCCAATCTCCTACGCTCATGGTAACTGGATCGGTTGCATTGTAACAATATCTGTAAAAAAACGGAAGCACCCGCGAATTGGCGTAACCAACGAGGATGATTTATCCAACACTCTTCAGATAGGTACTCGATATAATCTCGCTTTGTGCGATAAGAGCAAACGATTTATGTGACCCCTCCCGGGCATGACCTAACAACCCCAGAGCTAAGTGAATGATACGAAAGCATACGAATTCGGGCGTGGGTGGGTCGATGTCGATGTTCAACGATTAATTGTTGCCAATAAAAGCGGGAATCATGCATTATCACTTTATTGTTCTGGATATACAAAGGGAGAAATGTACACGGTTATCAAAATCGCAGCTGAAAATAAATGTTAATTTTGTGCTGTCTCATTAGAAGACTTTGTACCATTTCCATCCGGAGATTTACTGTCAGCCTTTATAACACTACGATTTCGATCCTTGATGCGAATAGTGGAATTTAGCCAATTTGGCACATATCTGCGAAAACGACTAAAAGTTAACGATTGTGATCGAATTGATATTAGAGCATTTCCTACCTTGATTTACCTTGGACTCGGTTCAAAAACTTTTCCTCATTATTTTGGTCATCAACGCAAGGCTCTCGAGGCCAGAGCATTTTTCGCGAAAATGTCAATATTCGCCCTTTGGGCGGCTTGTCGGGGTTCTGAAAGATAAGATCATCTTTGTTTATTAAAGCTATTTTGCATATTTCAGAAATATGTTTCTGCCAAAAAGTGCGCTTTTTATAATTCATTCAAGTATTCAATTTGTCTTAAAGTTGTAAGTAATTATTTATTCCGGAAAAAACATAGTTTTGTCTCTCTAATTTTGAATTAAGGAAATCTAAATTGAAAATGGATTGGAATTGACGATTTTTTTTAATTTAATTTTTTTTATGTTTTTTTTATTATTATTTTTTTTTCTCAGCGTAGAAAAAATCTAAAAATGCAAAGCAATCCACTTTAACGACCCCCAGGTCTTTTGTGGTCTCTGTTGCAAGTTTCTGCTAATTTCTAGGTGTCCGAAGGTTATGTGTGGTGAGTCACCCAAAACCTCTTCTACGCAAATGTACCGACGTTTTCCTTCCCCATCCGATAGAAGGCCAGGAGGATAAGGCGGGAATCGAACCCATAGCAACTTAGGGATCGGCAGCCGAAGCCGCTAACCACCGCGCCACGAAGGGGAGAACAAAAGCTACGAACTCTTAATAAAAAACTAACTTTGGAACCACTGCTCTTATGCACAATAGGTATAACAATTGCTTTTTTTTTTTTGTTTTGGGTATTCAATTCATGGGCTTGTTCCGGAGGTCGAACTGAGCGCAAATCGCAGGTTTTAAAAAATGTACAAAATCAATTTTACTTCAAAATTTTGGTAAAAAGGGATTTTCACTTAAAAAATCAATATTTGCATTTATGTTAATACTTTTTCAGAGATAAGGCCCATGCAAATATTTTCAAAGTTTTTGTCCCTCGGCCTTGGCCGTGGGTGGGGGGTAGGGGGACAAAAAATATAATATATTTAAATACAAAAACAAAAAACAAAAACAAAGACAAAAACTTTAAATAAAATTTGTACTAGCCCAAGCGGTTTTCTGCTAAATTGTAAAAAAGTGGTTTTGATTCAGCAGTTCTACGCGAAAACAACTTTGAAACACGGCAAAATTTAAGCTGGTTTCACTAATCTGCGATTAATTTAAAATTAAAGCGATGACCTTTATTTTGGGCACTGAAATTTGTAAATGAAATACGCATCTAGTGGTATCTAAAAGTTTAAGTCATCACTTAGATTTAAAAGTTATTTCAGTTTTAGTTGAATAGTTGATTTTTTCTGTTTTCGTCATCTTTCAGTTTAAGCGTGCCGGACGCTGAAAAACCCAGAATGCTGTCAATTAGCTTCTGCCATTTTTGAGTATGTAACGTAAAATTTCCCGAGGAATCGGATGTTTTTTTGTTGTTTTTACGAAAATCGACGAAAATGGCATTTTTTTCAGCACCCTTACACGGTGTAGGTAACTTTAAGGGCCAAACAAAAAAATACGGATAACTTCGGAGAGTTACTGTATATTTAAACACTTTTTGCTTTCAAATGTTAATACCATGGCTTGTAATCTCAATTTTTTAAAAAAAAAAACTTTGGCACTGTCAATCCAAAATTTCGCGAAGCAAAAGTGTAACAAAATTATGTGGTCTTTTAAATGCTTATATCTTCCACCCCTTTGTAGGAATATGTATGTTCTACCCACCAAACGAAAGGGGAAATCTTAAAGTATAAGTGGACTACCTTATAAAGTTGATAAAACTTTGTTTAAGTACTCAAAAGTTAAGATGGAAAATAAAAATTCAGACCGGAAAAATCCCGGTCGCTGATTGGTTGAGCACAACCTTTCCCCAACACATTAATCAGATTCAAGTATCTAGCATTTAGGAAATTTTGCTTTGTCTCCTGCTTTCGTGGAACTGTCACGCTAGAATGTTGCACCATGGTTGCAACAAGCTGGCGAAACTATATAAGTTGGCACTTAGCCTCAGAAAAAATCAGTGCCTACCGAGGTTTCGCCAAAGACGGACCTCACGGTGGTCAATTTATTGCTCACACACACACACACGCGCACACGTTGATAGACACTAATCGTTTGGGCACCAACACGAATGGAATTCCTCTATCCAGCAGATTTTCAGGTGTCTTACCGGTATCCAGCTAGTGCCAAGGCTAGTGCTTGGTGGAACCGACAAACTGAAAAGAATTCGGACAGTGGTGTTGGATATTATATTGGCCACAGTAAAGAACGGCCGGTGCCCTCTGGGAGGTTTCTCCCGGGGGGAGATTAACTGAACCATACGAGTTTTGGCAATATGGGTATCAAAATTCATGGTTTTTGATACTGGACATGAAAATGGCCATTTCGATAGCGGTGACCACAACCTGGAGAGGCCAGTGCCCTGGGAGGATCCACCGGGGACAATTACCGAACCATACGATTTTTGGCAATATGAGTATCAAAATTCATGGTTTTTATGGCTGTAAATGAAAATTTATGTTTCCACACTGGTTTGAAAATATTGAAAATAGAATAAATTATTATAAATTCAACAAATCAGCAATGGTTCAAAAAGTAAACATCGAATAAATTTGTATAGAGTTTTGTGCAATGTTCTTTGTCATATTGATCATGTAAAACATAAACCACCTGCACCTTTTAAAAAGGCGCCAATGAAAATGATTGATTTTGCAAATCCATTGCCATAATACCCAAGTAACCAATCAGCACTAAAAGTAGTAATTGTCCAGCACTAACAGCGCTTTACCTGCAGTTAATAACAGCTGAATTGTTTTGGAATTTGCTGGAAAAGCGCTTTTACAGCTGATTTGCAGCTGAGTTTGGACTTTATATTTCTGTTTTAGAGCTAGGCCCCTACTGTTAACGCAATTGCATTTGGTACCAAACTGGCCCCCAAAAATTCCAACCTCCATCCTCTAAGTCTAAGAAATCTGTCCAGCAGAAGTGATGGTTCTCTTTTTTCCGACCTTGGTTACACCGCAATTCTCGCCGCAATTTCACATCATTGAACATAAAATTAATCGTGCAAAATATCGAAATTGTATTTAATCTCAGCTGCGACCGACAGCCGTTCCGTTTTTCCTCAGTTGGTTGGTTTTTGTGATGGATGAGCGAGACAGAGATATATTGTTTTGGTTTTCATCATTCTGTCTCTTTCACATCTCAACTGTGTTGCCAGTTTAATGGGAAAAAATTGGGCAGTGTTGCTGGCAGTAGCATTAAATTAGCTGCATTTCAGCATATGTTATAGCAGTTGCTTTAGAGCTGATTTGCTCTAAGATTAGCTGTTTTAATGCAGATTAGCTGTGGAATGCTGGTTTACAGCCTATTAATGATTTCTTTTAGTGCAGGATGCCCAAGTAACATTTTTTTCCAGGAGTTCTACAAGAGCTCTTCAAGATAGCTACAGCATAGCAGTTTGGACCGCGGTAGGATAAAACTCTCTTCAAGTACTCTTCCAAACTCCTGAAGAAGTTTTGAAGAGAATTTTTATCCTACCGCGGTCCAAACTGCTATGCTGTAGCTATCTTGAAGAGCTCTTGTAGAACTCCTGGAAAAAAATGTTACTTGGGTGGTTACTTGGGTATAAACTATGCAAAAGCTATGAGTTAACAAAATGGTAAAATATTGTTTTCGAGAGGAATTTTTAAATTTCACCTTTTTTAGTAAAATGGCTGTATCTTGGCACTGAAGCGACAATTTTTTTTTTTCAAAAATACATTGGGTGTGGGGTGAGGGGGAGGGGGTGAGATTGTGTCATAAAAAATATTAATATTTTTATGACCCAATCTCACCTGCAGACCCAATGTCACCCCTAATAACGGTAAACAAACAATCTACCGAGTATATTCTGAATAATTTTTTTGGTAGTTAGAGCACAGTCTTTTCTTGTAGTGTGTGAGCATTTTATATAGGTAGACAAAAGTAGGGGGAGAGGGGGTAATATGCACCCCCTAAGGGAAATCTGTGATTTCTCAACCATTACAGCATTACTGTGGAAGAATTTTGTTGGATGTTCTAAAACAACTATTATTCTTCGTCATCCATGTGAAAAAAGTCTTAAAAAACCTCAAAATTGTTCGAAAATATCAAATTTCTAAAAACATTTTGGAATCATTTCAAACAACCATGCGGGGCAATATGCACCGCAACATTGGGGCAAAATGCACTACAACAACGGGGCAAAATGCACCACAACATGGGGCAAAATGCACCGGGTAAAAGCAGTTTTCACTAGTCACCACTAGATGACACCGCTGTTTTTACAAAGGAGCTTCACAGCGGTGCATTTTGCCCCGACCACGCTTTTTGCAGAAAATTTAATAAAAATGCATTTTTTGATGTTTTTGGACTCATCTATCTACAGAATTGTAAAGATTATGGCAAAAACTCTATACCCCAACACTTACAATAACAATTAATGCTTTTAATATTGTCCAAAAATCATAATGAAAGTTCTATGAAAATTAGATGAAAACACAACATTTTAAAGTTTTGCAAATAACTTAAGCTGTTTTTATACTACGATGCTCAAATTTTTCCAGCATGTTTTAGCAATGTTAAGCTTCCAATTTCTATGATTTTTCCCCGGAAAATTCTTCCAAACACCGAGAAAAGCAGGGGGTGCATTTTGCCCCGGGGGTGCATATTACCCCCTGTCCCCCTAATTGTTAAAGATATTTTCTTTCTTTGCCTTATTGTTTGTCTGATTCAGATCAACTACCCACATCAATACAATATAAGAGACTTTTTTGGCTAAATAGATTAAATCACAACCAACTTCAAGCTGGAGCAGTTGTGGCTGTCAAGTGATATTTTTTTCATTTGATCATCCGAACTTTGCACTAAATACAGTTAGATTGCAACTAATTATTAAGAAATTCACAGCAAGGTTCTCTAAATCGGATAAATAGAACGAGTTTTCAATAAACGCTGCAAAAAGTTTAGATGTTTTTCAAACAATTGGTTGAGTTTGGTAAGTACTAAAAATTTACAGAATCTACGTTTCCACACCGATATGCATTCATTTTTGGAGCAATTACTGCCAATAATGGTTCTGAACATGGATCCCAAAAGTAGCGAATTGTAGTGAAAAATGAATCACGTTATCGTCGCTTTTGTGCTATCTTGTGACACACACACACGAAGTTGAATTTATAGCTGTCGGCCACCATTGCTAGTACCAACCACTAGTGTCTTCCTTTTTATCTACAAGGACTTCGCCGCCCTGGGCTCCTAAGTGTATGAAAGTATGGCACAGAGCGACGACGCCGAATACCCAGATTTACACAAAGAATTTTAGAGCGCCCGCCGCGGGATTCGAACCGGCGACCTCTGGATTGTGAGTCCAGTGCGCGGTCCGATTGATCCACACGAGCGGGTGACACGTCTGCTGTAAAAAGATAGGACGTGTCACAAGATAGCATACAAGCGACGATATGTAGAATGCTTCTAAAATACAATATGCAAGAAACCATTTTTTGAGTGATGCTATCTAAATCAAAATTTGAAATTATTTCTAAATTTAAAACAAACATGGTCGACAAATGCATGACACAAACAATTTCCATAAACGACAACGAATACTCTTTACAACGATTGTTTTCCCGGTTTTTATAGTTTCTGCGAGTTTGGCCTCACTAAGGAAAAAAGTTCTTTTCGAAGGTGAACCACATCAGCATTTGACAACATCTCACCCAACGAATATCTATCAAGAAGTGAACCTTGCACAAGAGGCGAATCCAACGACCGATCAACTAATTTCCATCGAGCTTAGAATTCCTGATCGTGACATGGCTAAGCAAATTATGGTTAGAACCATTCTGTTGTTAGAAAGCACAGCCAAAAATACAAACTCTGAAGATGAGCGTAGACAGGCACTACAGTGCATTGCGGCAATTAAACAAGATAATCCTTCTTTAAAATATTAAAATAAATTTGGCTCACTCATGAGACTTTGGAAGTAACTTTTCCGTGTTTTAATTTTATTTTGACTTCCGTGAGCGACATGATTACTCTGATAATAACACCTACCTGCTTTTCCTCAAATCGACAAATCATACTGAGAATCCTGGAGCTCTTGAACGCCTTCCGGAAGGTTCGATTCGTCATCCCATAAATAACCGGATTCACCGCCGAGTACAGAAAGATGAAGGCAACCTTGGCAAACCACCACACCATAACGAAGCCCTCACTGACCTGTTTGAACGAAAATAAACCGTGGTTAATCCATGGAGACGCATGGTGCTTTAAATAGGCGATCACCTCAAAGGTATTTTCATCGTTAACGTCCTTGTAGTACACCATAATCATAACCGTAAAGGGAATCCTCACCACAACAAAGGACATCAGCACTACGAAAAGCGTTTTAGCCACTCGACTCTTGTACCTCACAACCATCGGATGCTCCCGATTCAGCGCACTCCTCTCATAGTGGTCCAGCTTGCACAGAATGGCACTGTAAGTCACCAGCATCACCCCCAACGGCAACCAAACCAGCAACACCACGATCAAATCCCAATAAAGTGGCATAACTTGACGATCTTCAGCGCAAAACGTTTCATGAAAGTTGCTCCAGTTGCGTTCGCGATAATTTCTGTAGATCGCAAACGGAAGGGCCGCGGCGAATCCCACCAGCCAGCAGAGTCCGGTGGCCACGGCAACACTGGTGTTCTTGAGTCGAGCCTTGGACGGCAGTACGATCGCCGCCAACCGGTCATAGCTGACGACGCACAGTGCCAAAACGGACGTTATTAGCAGGCCACCTGGAAGAAACCCGAATTTCAATTCAAACCTCGATGAGACCAACCACTAAACAACAATTTACCCTCGATGAACCCCTCCAACTTGCAACCCACCGACCCGAGCACGTAACTCTGGTGGATATCGTGCAGCAAGAACATCGGCGGACACAGCAACAGCGTTACGAGATCGATCAACGCCAGATTGGCGATCAGCAGATGTGTTGCGGTTCGCAGCGATCGATTCGAGAAGATGATCTCCAGCAGGACAACATTTCCAAGAATCCCAAACAGCACGATCGGAATCAGTATGGTCAGCTTGATGATGATGTCTTTGTCCGGAATCTGCTCCCAAATTTCGGCTGGGTATGCGTACAAGGAAGTGTTTATCTGAAAAAAAAAGAATTTTGAAATGCGACTTGGCAATGTGCCAAAGCAAAGTTAAGTGCAGATCGGCTAGAAGCACCTTACCGCCACTGGCATGGCCCATAAAAATCGCGGGGCCGGTATCCGGACTAGTGCTGCATCGGCCGACTGCAAGCTGAAGCCGGTTTTCATCGTGACGCACGCTTGGAGGAAGAAAACAGAAGAAAATGAGCTGTTTTCGTAAAATAAAAAACATCGTGTAAGAAACGCTTTTCGATACGAAATCAAATCTATGATGCCATAGATTAAATTTTCAATTCAAACAGCAAGCCAGACAAGTGCATTGCCAAGCGAATCACTCTTCTTAAATGGTGCTATCATCTTCATTTGGAGGAGACGCTTGGTGAATACTGGCAATCAGTCTACCGATAAGACTATAGTTTACTGTCTGATTAGGGAAATAGATTAACTATTTTTGTTGCTATTTGACCAAAAAATATATTCCTGGTGATGGCATTATTTCATTTGTCATTAGAAAAAAAAATATATATTAAATACCGTCACCTGGAGCGAATTAGAGCTACAAATTTAATTGGGACATGAGTGTTAGATCAACTGATAGCTTCAAATTTGAAAATCAATGACCTGTTTTACCAGAATGGCCACCTCGGGAAAACCGGGAAAAAGTCAAACATTTGATTCCACCGGGATAAAACCGGGAAATACTCAGGAATTCGACCGTCAATCCGGGAAAATTTCAGATTAGTTGAGTTTAAATAAAATTCTATAAATTTCAAAACTTGTTGCCAGAGAGTCCACTGTATAACACATTTTTTTTAAATTGTAAATTTATAGGAATTTATCAGAGTTGATCAAACGAGATATCCAAAAATTTCCATTTATGCAAACAATTACTTTAAGGTGAATAAAATATGTTGGTCTCAGTAGGAAATCGGGGAAAAGCTGGAATTTTCATGATCGAATTCTGGTGGCCACCCAATGAAGAATTGTGTAGAAAAATAGCTCAACAAAACACCAGAAAGCGATCATTAGGCTGGGTAAATCAGGAGATCTGAATTTTCAATTTGAATCTTTACTTTAATAAAGTGAAAATGTTCACAAAATGTTAAGGACATTATTACAATCAAGAGACCTGATTTTCGGTTCAAAGTTTAGAAATAACTCGCTCATTGCCGATTAACCCTCTAAAGCCCAATTTTTTTTTCGAGGATTTTTTTCCGATTTCTATGATGTTCCTGCTGGAAGTCATTTAGAGCTATTTTTGCTCTACTCTTTTTTTTTTGTTTAATGTTTATCTTGTTTCAATTTTAGTCTTTATTTTCAATTTTCCTTGTTTAGTTTCTGTTGGTTTTTTTAAGTATAATTACCTTTTGCCATTCTAGTTTTTTTATATTTATTTACAGTAACTTTTACAATTTTCTGCTATAAAACGATACCATTGTCACTTAAATTGTTGAAAAATGCATAGAAGGATGTTACAAAAAGTATTGCATACCGTCATCTGGGGTAAATCGGGACAGCTGTTTTAGCCAGGTTCTTGCACTATAGTCTGATTGATTTCGGTTAGAACAGATCCAGGTTAACTAAATGTGTGCATCGATTTCTTAATTTGAAGCATTTTAATGCTTTAAAAACTGTTGTCGCTATTCAGACTGTAGTCGCGACTCACTCCCGACCGGAGGGCCTCGTGGCGCGGTGGTTAGCGGCTTCGGCTACCGATCCCTAAGTTGCTATGGGGCGCGGGTTCGATTCCCGCCTTATCCTTCTGGCCTTCTAACGGATGGGGAAGTAAAACGTCGGTCCATTTGCGTAAAAGAGGTTTTGGGTGACTCACCACACACATAACCTTCGGACGCCTAGAAATGAGCAGAAACTTGCAACAGAGACCACAAAAGACCCGGGGTCGTTAAAGCGGATTGCTTTGCTTTTTTTCCCGACTCACTTCAGTTGACGGTACATATTTTTAAAACACATAGCCAAAGTTGACCCCATAAAAATGATATTTTTCAAAACATTGACAAAGTCGCATAAAACAAGTTAAGGATCTGACCCAAAAAAAAAAATCTATCATTCTTCTTTCCCATGCATATTAAATATCAATAATTGGTTGAAAATAGAGGGGTTTGAAATTTTTTTAGATCAAAGCCCGCCCAGAGGTCAGTGTTAAAAACTAAATTAGGCTTTTACATATTAGATAAGTACGGAGCAAAAGTACGCACGGAGCGAAGGTACGCACCGGTCTTTTTGAAAAAAAGCTCATATTTGGGTTTTCGACTTGTTTTAGTGTAAATTTTATGCGTTTACAAAAATAAAGTGAAAACATTCAAGTTTGTGTAAGTTGTTTAGAAAAGTCACTTTTTGGCCATTTTGATCTAATATTAGAAATATACAAAATAAGGTTTACAAAACTTCAGGTTCACGAAATCATTTAAACCATTTAACTAGTGTTTAACCTAGCCAATTACCTTGCTAACCATTGAAGAATTTTTTAAATTACTTTTCTTCTTATTTTTACCATCTGTTTCCGAAAAAGTACTTTGCGGGTCAAAGGTACGCGAAAAAATTTCGATACATTTTTGCATAAAAGAAAAAATCAAACACATTGGATTATTTCTGATTTAATTGATTCAAAATCACTGGAAAATAGTATTCCTGCCAAAATCGGACCAAAAATATAACCTTAAAAATAAACTTTAGTTATGTAAGTACTAGTTAGTTCAAGTAAGTCAATGCACCATAAAATTATCTTTATTTAGGTACCGTAAACCGGGGTGACTTTGATAGGATTTCAATTTGTTTTTGGAATATTTTCTAGCAGGTAAGGTTTTTCTCAAGATTATTATTTTTAAACATGTACTGGGGTAGGCCACACAAAGTCCATGCACTATTTTGAAAAAAAAAATCAATAGTGTTACGTTAAAAATTCATAGTTTAAATTCCGGCGTGACTATCAAAGTTTTTCTTGTTAAAATCATATTTAAGATGTTCAAACTTTATTTGTCCGTTAAATATACTATCACTAATGTAGCTGATATAGTTTTTAAGGAAAAAAATCAATGTTTATATTTAGTTAACTAAGTTTATAAGCTTTTAAACAAAATACATATAAATTTAAGGTAATTTTTTTTAAGTCGAAATTTTGCCTGAAATTTGTTAAAACTAGTTTTGTATATAAAATTATTGATTTATATTGCATTTTATACTGAATTCGAAGCACGAATCAAGAGTTTTCACATTTTACATGAAATTTGTTCAATTGAAATTGCCTATAAATTTGGAGATTTTTTTTAATTTTCTAATTTTTTAGACACATATTATTTATTGTTTACAAACTTATTTAACCTTCTCCTAGTGGAAAATTGTCCAAAGAATCCGAAAATGCTTTCCGTTTTCCGATGCAAAATCATGTTCATTGAGAAAAGCATGACACTTTAAGAAGTTTAAAATAATGTCTCTCATCAACATTTTCTTAACTATAGTTAACTAGCTTTTTAAACTTATCAAAATTTTATGAAAAGTCCTTCTTGAGGTACTTTGAACACTTCTCTACCACGGTCAGTATGATTCTAAACCATTCCATACGTATTTTAATTGTACTCTTCATTTTGCGAAAAAATCCCAAACCTATCAAAGTCACCCCGGCTATCAAAGTAACCCCGTTTTACGGTACCTAAAAATCGACCCCTGTTGAAAACTATATGAAACATTGATTTTTACACATAAAATAAGCGAGAATCCCTTTGCCCCGCGTAGTCCGTACCAAAAATAAATAACAATACACGTCATTGAATGTAATCCTATACACAATTAGATTTTTTTACCAAATCCGGTACATGTTGCAGTTTACCAAAATTTTCGGCTCGGTTAAGTGAAAATTACCGAATTCGGTAAAAACCTACCACAACTCGGTAATAAAGTTCATTATCATTCATCGTACAACCGATATTCGGCAATGGCCAATTAGCCGCTGTTCCAATAACAAACAGTGTAGTTTTCCACTCTTTAATTTTTTTAAATCCTATTTCACACAAGGAAACCACACGACGGAGAACCATGCGACTCCATCATCATTAGTCAGCCGATAGCAACTAGGAGGTACCAACTGCTCAATAACAGCTGCAGAATGGCATAAATTGCAACAATACTGACAGCGCAATGATAACTTACAATTGCGCTCCTCACACCATTTCATCATAAGGAGAGAAGGATAAAATAATTGCACTTTTCCCGCATCATCTCACTTGCACTACAGTTGAACAATTACACTTGCTACCAAGTTCAATGCTTAGGAGAGGTTACTGCGTAGCATTGAGAGAGGTGTGATATGATAGAAAACAAACTAACTGTTCGATGAGCAATAATAATCGTATACAATTCAAATTAAATCGTTAATTTGGGTTTTCCTGGAAATTTCTTTATGGTATCTCGATGATGTAGCTACAAAGTGCCATGGCTTTTCCTGGTTGTATTTAGCACAAACTTCTATAAATCATTATCATTTTCATCAAACAGGTTTAAGCTGAGATTACCAAAAAGATTACCGTTGTAAATAACGCCTGGCTTCACTGATAAGATAACCGGGATAAATTTTTCCGATGTCAGTAACCGATTTGTTATAGTTTTCCCCACTTTCACTTCAGAAACACGCTTCCACTTTGCTCAACGGCTTCACTCCAAGTGTGCTTAGACTGATGTTTTGTATATTTACTAAACTGCGCAGGTCAGAGTGTCGCGATCCGATCCGATTACAAACGACACTACTCGAGGTTTACTATCGAACAGCTGGAGGAAAACTGATGGAAAATCTTGCCACGTTCCGATCGAATCCCGTTTCCCAAACATACGCGCGTAAAATTCGCTACATTTATTTATAGAAAGTTGCAGAATAATAAAATAACTTCCTCTTCTCTCACCGGACTCTGTTTATCTTTTCCCTGACCCGCGTGGATTCCGCCAGGGCAATTCGACTCCACCCCGCGACAGTGAGTCAACATCAGACATCGAATTTTGGCCACTTTCGATTTTCCCAAGCGCTGTCTGTTGATTGACGTGGCGTGGGCCAACAGACCGACAAAAGTGTGGTCGCGAGACTCTTTTTTCAGAGCGCGCGCGGAAATCCTGGAAAAGCAACATCTGCTGGGTGAGGGTGGCGACTTAGTTATCCAAATTCGAATTATTGGCTTTGATAATCATTATTTTACAACTTGTTGCATGAACCTCTTTTATTATTTTGTTTGTTTTTAGGTTTAGAACAGCAAAAAAAAACAAAAACTTGCTGATATTTTCCATAGAAATAATTTAGAAAGCGGTGGTCAACGATCTGAAAGTTTTGTTAATTTTTTAATAGTTTTATAGCTATTCAGTTGTTAAACTATTGACTTTTCTTGTCATTTGAGAAAGATGAAACGTCCTACTTTTACATAACTGATGAAAAGTAGAACTTTTCAGCATTGTTTTGAGTGATGAAATAGTAGTTTATGCAACAAGTTGCAAAAAGAGGATTTTTTCAGCACGAGTCGTACATTTATCCAACGAGGTTCATCGAGTTGGATAAATACGAAGAGTGCTGAAAAAATCAAGTTTTGCAACGAGTTCCATACAACATTTTTTGCAATTCCGAAAAACACCCATTGAGTGAAATTTTATGTCAAATTTTCATGTATTTTGTCAATAAATCGTTTGAATCAAAAAAATGTTGAAAAGTGTTACTTTTCGAAACAAGTGCTGAAAAGTTCAACTTTTCAGCACCCATTTCAGTGCTGAAAAGTAGAACTTTTCAGCATTTATTTGGAAAAGTGTTGCTATTCGATTCTGTTATTTTTGGTACAGAAAAGTAGGCTATTTCGTCGTTCAAGAATGACAGTAAAAGTAAGTAGTTTCACGACGGAGTTGCAAAAAAATATTTATTAGCACTACATATTTTGAATTGCTAATTTATGGGTATTCTAAGTTATTTATTTTAACTCTCATTAAATTTAACTTTACTTTAAGAACTTGAAAATATGCTCTTAGAGCATCCCCACCGGGCGCGCGCAAGGATTTGGAAGCACTCCACCATCACTCGCACTGGTTGCTCATAAGGCGTCATCCATAAAGTATGTCACGCTCTAGGGGGGGAGGGGGGGTCTGAGCAAGTGTGACATTGCATGTTATAAGTATAGGAAAAGCGTGACAAAGGGGGGGGGAGGGGGGGGGTAAATTTTGGCTGATTTTTGCGTGACGTACTTTATGGATGAAGCCTAAACGCGGGTTCCCCCGTGGATGTTTCATTGGAGGGACATTGGCTAGGAAATTGGACTTCCCCGGAGGAACCCGAACCAATCCGGGTAGTGGCCAGTCCACTAAATATATTTATTCTCGTCATTTCTATAACTAGAGTTTTTTTTTAAAAAAAAAGGGTCCTATAAGCTATTGTGTTTCATATGTTTATTGGACCTTTTCAAAAAATAATGAGATATGTGATTTAAAAATCGCAAAATTTAATACCGCTATTGACCAAATCCAGTGGACTCTCTCGTTGTCAATATTGAAGGGACCGTCGAGAGCGAGAGTTATCAAATTATAGAACGAAAAATCAAAGCAATCTATTTGAAGGGACTGAAAAAAACATTGACAGCAGGAGCAATATTGATATCGAGAAGATCGACAACCAGAGAGTCCACTGTATCGCCATTGTCCCTCCAACGGAACATCCCCGGAGGAATCTGGACTGATTCAGGTGCGGCAAATTCAGTAATATTGGTAATAATCCTTATTACTTTGAAGATTTCGGCAAACTGGTCATGCCAATAAATTCAAACTAATTTTATATCGAAACATCAAGTCAGTTAATACTAGTTCCCGGTTGGGTTTTGTAGAGACTAAACTAAATACCCAACCACTTTTATCAACGACCGGTGTGGGAAGGGTAATTGAACTGAAATTGTAGCACTGTAGGAGAATAAAATAGTCACTCAGTTATGTGCGCACCGGTGGAGATGCTCTTAGTGAGAATTTTAGACTTTTTCGGTCGATAGCCACCACATTTCGTCCGTGACTTGAACCCGATTTATGGCTTGCTAATTTTGAAACTTCTCGTTGGCGCCCTCATACAGTGCCTTCGATTTTTCCAGAATAACCATAGAACATTCAATATTACGCCCTTTTAAAATGTTAGTCTTGATGATTTTTTTTTTAAATATTGTTTTAGAAAAGATCGGAAAATATCACGAATGTTTCATATTTTAACATTGTAAATCGGACCATTAGTTGTTGAGATATCGACGATAGAAAATGGTGGGTTGTTTTGGTGAGACTTAGAAAACACTAATTCGACGGTAACATTTCAAAAGGCATCATGTACATTTTGACACTTTCTGGGTTATTGCATATTCTGAAAGTACTCCTAATAAGCTACCTCTCCACCAAAAATGAGCAAAAGTTACTTCAGTAAAGTCTATTTAATCATGATTTTAAATAAAGTAACATAAACAAAATCTCTGCCATCAGCAGTCCCTGTTTATATAGCCCTGTCAACCTGTTAAATAAAAGACTACATGAACCTCGTGACGAAAAAAAAGCATCATGAAAAAAAAAATATAGAGAATTTTTTCAGCTTTCTTCTTCGGTCAAAGATTTTTTGCACAACCTGGAAATTTCTGAAAAGTTGGCAATTTATGTCCTCTAAACATATCAAAAAATAAAAAAAAATGTTTTTTTTGCAAATCAAGTTTTACCAATTTTTTTACCGTGTATCATTTTTTTACTGTGTAATCCTTATCCATACCTAAAACTTTGTCGAAGACACCAAATCGATCAAAAAATTCCTTCAAAAGATACAAATTTTTGAATTTTCATATATCATTTTTGTATGGACAGCTGCCAAATTTGTATGGAAAATTATATGGACAGGCTAATGATGCAAAATGGCTTCTTTGGGCGTACCGAAAACACCCTAAAAGTTTCAACCGGATTAAAAAATACAAAAATTAAAATTCAAAAAAAAAGACCGAATTCGTAGAGAATTGCTCAAAAGTCAAATTTCCGTTTCCTTTTGAGAACCTTTCCATTCTCTTTTCAGACCCGAAATTAAGACGCCCAAAAAACTTGTAACATGAAAATTCGTTGCAATTGGGATCTAAAACTAAATTAAACTTAGATTGCTTAACCTTCTACTGCCCAATTATTTCTCCAATTTTTTTTCGATTTTCGGAATTGTAAAAAATGTTGTATGGAACTCGGTACAAAATTCGATTTTTGCAGCATCCGGCGTGTTTATCCAACTCGACAGAACGTCGTTTAAAATGTACGACTCGTACTAAAGAAAAAATGAACACAATAATTAAAAAAAATATAAAAACTCCCGAATCGAGGCGCCACCATGTTAATTTCTTCGATGGCCAATTTCGTGGAAACATGATACCGGCATTTTAATTTAATGACTACGAGGAGTAGCTTCTTGAAAATTGAGATAGCGTTGGAGGGGAAAATGGATTGCAGATGGTTGTTTTTTTGTGTGTAACCAACTAAAAACAACGACCAGTTTATAGGGGTCGGATTTCCCGGCCATTTCGTCTGGCAGCTCCGGGTTGATTATTTGTTGAAAAAAGGGGGTTTTCTTTTTGCGTCTACTGATTTCAAAGACTTTGTTTTTTTTTTTTCATTAGACTGTGATGCCTATTTAAAATGTGATGAACTTTATTGTTTTCTTCGAAACACGATGCTTCCTCACTTTCTTTATATATTATGCTTTCTACAACATCACTAAAAGTACCGTATTCGATATATGTATTTTTAATGTAGACTTTTTGACGCGCGCAAATTTGCGTATTGGTAGAACATTTACACTGTGATGTAAAACGAGCGCCGAGTGCCATTCCGAACCGAACGTAAAATTTACCTTAACACAACGGAAAAAAATATTTATAAATCACATACCGCAACATCTCCGAAAAAACAGGTGAGTGCCTTAATACGAAAAGCCGGGAAGCCCGTCGTGGGTCCGAAGTAAATAAATCCCGAAACGTGCCTAATTTTGAGGGCTTCCCGCGAGATACTTTTGAGTGTTGAATTTTAAACGTAATAAATTCACTAACTTAGGCCGAAAACTGAGAAATAAAAAAAAATACTGGAAATCATAAACAAATTAAAACTAACGCAAGCGACGAAAAAATTAGTCTTCTTTCACGTGATGTGCCTGCGAACAGGAATCGGCTCGGTGGTCAAATTAGGGATATTAACAATAGCATAGCGATTAGGACGCTACCTCGCCGGTGACGATTTCCGCTGTCGTTTCACTAGGTGAAACCGGCTCGTCCTTAACTAGTGGCGGTTCCGAGGGGGTCGGACCACCTTTGAATTCACTAACGGAAGCAACTTCCTCCATAACTTTCGCTACTGCTGCTTCTGCCGGTTGAGAATCTAGCTCAGGTGAATTTACGCTATTTACATGCTGCTCTGGTTCGACAAGTTGGACAACCGGGTTGGAATCTGTTTTATGGCAAGTTGATTCAACGGCTTTGGGAGGAACGGCTTGAACTTCCGGAACTGGAGCAGCCAACGGTTCGGGTTCAAACTCTTTGGGTGCGACCAAATCGTCTTCCAAAATTTCCAACGTAACCGGTTCCGACTTGACAACAATTCCGCTCAAATCTGCAACCGAGTTTGTTGCTTTAGCGGCAGGTTCCTCCAGACCCTCAAAGAACTGCATCGACTCCGATTTGATGTCAATTTCAGGCGCACCGTTCAGGTCAATTCCTTCTACCGACGTTGATTCCTCCTCCGCAGCAACCGGTTCAGCCTTAACTTCCGCCACGAGCTGCGAGGCCACGACGGGGGCCGACGCCAGCAGCGCAAGTGTCTTTGCGATAGTCAGGTCGCAAATTTCGCTGATTTCATCGTTTATGTTGGATTCGACCGGCGGTGGTGGTGGCGGCGGGCTCTGCTCCAGCCCCGGCTCAACCTTCACCGCAACGGGTGCCATTGAGCTGTAAATCGGTTCCGGAGTGTCGCAACCTGGCTTGGTGGCGGCACCGCTGCCGGCCAGCACCGAGAGTGTGCTCCGAATTGGAGCGGGCTCAGCGTTGGGCAGGGAACCATCCGGAACGGAATCTTCCGCCGGTATGTCCAGCGCCGCCTCCTCTTTGACCTCCTGCTCGAGCTTGTCGGCATTCTGGGGGAACTGTTTGTTGAAGCGCGCACGGCGGTTCTGAAACCAGACTTGAACCTGAAAGAGGGAAGAATTACGGAGTTTTAAGGAAATGTTAATGATTTTTCTTATTGTAAATTTGAAATTTGAGAACCGTCAACAGAGGTGACCGGTCTAATCAGTGTTTTGGACATCAACAGCTTCGTGTGGCGTTGCACTCGATCCGATGTGAGGGTCTTAGTAATCCGAAGTACGCACGATTTCCAGCAAAAATACGAGTCCGGATCTCTTGGCTGATGTCGTTGTCGCTTCTATCTTCAGTCAGGTGTAGACTTCTTTAACCGTCTTCTGGTTTCTTGCCACAATGTCGATGTCATCGGCAAAAGCGTGTAGGACTTGTTCATAATCGTGTCACTCGTTTCGATGCCCGCCCTTCGAGTAATGCCCTCAAGGGTTCCAAAGGGTTCCGCTAGTTCCCCTGAAACACGCACGTGACACATCACACCATCCAAGGTAGCCTTGATCAGCCGAGTCAGTTTATCCCGAAATCCGTGCTCGTGCATAATCTACCATAGCTGTACTCACGACATTTCTCGAGGATTTGTTGGAGACAAAATATTTGGTCCGTGACACCCCGCGCGCCATTGAAATTTTTTGCATGAGTTGACGGCATTGAATCTGGAAGAGGATTTTGTAGGCCGTGTTAATAAGCGTGATGTCGCTGTCCAGCTTATCGCCCTTTTTGAAGATAAGAAGCTTCTCCTCCTCCCAGATCTTGGAGATCACACAGTGAAGCGTTCTCGCCAGTTTTTCTTCTCCAGATTGGATAAGCTCACCGGGTAACCGATCTTTGCCGGCAGCTCTGTTATTCTTCAGCTTCCTGATCTCCCTCTTTACAGTCTCCAGATCAGGTGCTGGGAACTGTTCATCAGCTGCGGGGGCTCCAATGTTGACACCTACGCCGTCTCGGTTCGCTTTATCACCATTCAGGGGCTCGTTGAAGTACTGCTTCCACCTGTAAAACACCTCGCTTTTGTTCACGATCAGGTTTCCCTCGTTTTCCCTTGTCGTAAGCTACTTTCTTCTCGGCTCTTGCTCAACGTACCAACGTAGGTCACTTGTACCCCGACGACCGTTGCTTCCTCTGAAGCTGCTTGTAATATTCGAAACCTTTGTAAAACACCAAGTTTTGCGTACATGCCTTTCTCCAGTTCTGCACTCTGAGATTGTCCGCACTTCTAGTGTCATGCTCATGGATATCCCACCCGCGTACCCTAGCTTCCGTCAAGTATTGTGGTGCCATCATTTCCTTCATACAAAAATCAAAAACAAGAGTGTTATACTCGATTCGTTGCTTCCCCGACATCCACTGAAAATATTCGACTATGCTCCGTACGTGTCAAGTAGCGTTTGATTCTAGACAATTCGCAATTCGCAATTTTCAGTGTAAGAACGGGCCTTGACCGATCTTATGCACCAGGTTCCCGACGAACACGCACTGCCCTTACACCTACATCTCACCCTTGCTCTGAGTCAGTACGAGCAGCACGCTAGAACACGCTTTGAGTGTTCGTGCCAGGCATGCACACCTTCTTTTCCGGTTACGCATTTTAACTCGGCCGGGGGTGGTACATTACGTAGGGTTTGATGTAAGTATAAGCGCCTAACCATTTATAGTGTGCCTATCAATTTTCATTAAAGCAAAACTGTTCTATTATTAGTTTGAATTCAAAAACTAATTGTTATTTACTGTGTACTGTTTTCTCCTGAAATCTTCCCTAATGTTGAATCGTGTTAATCTGTTGCTATTTCTTCTGTCGCGGTGTTTTGTTACAATGTTTTGAACCTAAGCATGTTATTCAAAAGTTTACCAAAAGTACAATAATTTTATGTGTGTGATCATTCAATATATTAGGTAAGGACTCGAACCATACTTGTTTGAAGAAAAGGGCGTAGATTTAAACAATAGACAATAAAGGAAAGCAAACTACATAAAGTTCGATACTGAAAGAATAATTGTAGTTTGAAGGAAAGAAGAGTAGGAGCCGATGAAAATAACATTTAATAAATAAATAAGAAAATGGGTAAAGGAAAGATCAATGATAAACAGAAGTTAATATCGTTCGCATATTAAGGGAAACTGTTTTTGTTAGGGAAAACACGTTTCACTATTTATTGGGAAATGAGAGCAGAAGAGTAGAAAGATGAGTGAAGCAAAATTAAAGTACAGTACTTGTTCGGTAACTGAGCTTGTTTGACTGGACTACTTGGGCTGTAGCCCACTTAAAAAGCAGACAAACGTAAAATAACCAAACAAACCGGAATGATGAGGGGCCAGTGGATGCAAAAGCAAGTTCAGCAAATTAGAAATCATATTTAAGTTTTAATGAAATGTCAAGTCAAAATTAAAGGTGAGCTCTGAAAGAAATTTAAGCAATCATCATTTTACATTTGTAGAGAAAATGTTATGCATCGGTCCCCTCTTCATTTTTCGTTCAGCCCAGTTTCGCGAGCAACATTCGGTAATTGTGCTACATTCTCAGCCAAGTTACCGAACAAGTACTGTTGTTGGAAATGTGCAGAAGAAATACCCCGTGCTGCGATGTTCTAGGTACATCCACAACAGTTCGTTCAACATGCTGTGAATCAAAACAATACCTTCTACAATCACAAATGACTTCCCTTTCCCACATTGCCGCTTTGTTATTGTTGTCCATGCTCTGCAAAGAAAGGGATGTTAATAAAATATAAAAACTATAAAATAACGATACAAATACTTTCCTGAACCTGAGTGCCATCAGGTTGTTGTTGTTGCTGTTGTTTCCAATGTGATAGATATCACACCGGAGACGTCTTGATTCGGTTGTCCTGGTGCGACCGTCCTCCAGTCGTAGACCCAGGCATGACATGAAAATGAAATCAAAAAAGATGCATTAATACATGATCTTCTTACTCACGAATAACCCAATCCCACCCAGAACAACACAGCTAATCTAGGTATGCACCCAAACCAACTGCGTTGTTCCGTGCCCTCCTCATTCGGCTATTTCAATATGATTGTCCTGGAGAATCCTCCCTAAGGATCGTTAAATTCCGGAGTAACTTCCCAAAAGGGCGCAACCCCTGTTGCAAACAAACAGTTCACTTTGAATGTGACTGGAATAGGCTGCCTGCTCACACCCAAGGCTACGCTCCATTGAAAAATCACTACGGAACTCCCAAGTGATGGCCGTCCACGCAATCATACTTCGTCATGATAGTGCTACCTTGTCACTCGCCTATACGTCAGTTACGTAAATACATGTGACAAGACAGGGCAATCACCACGATTCGAAACATGGACATCATCAACCGCCAGCTAGACAGATGTTCAAGTCATCATCTAACATACGGGGAGGCATGAGGATAGGGAACTGGTGCAGGACCAGAGCTATACTGTTCAGACTCTCATAACCAGGAATACTAACAACCAACAATTGGCGGATCGCTTCCCTGATTACGACAGTCGGGAACAGGACTGCCGGTACAGTCAGTTCCGCTCCTTCCAGGATGTCCTGCACCTGGGCATCCCTAGTATCCAAAGGCATTAAAACATGGTTCAAACTAGCAGGACTGGGAACTTTATTTATTGCACTGTGGATACTTGGAATCTTGCAGCCCTTGGCCGACAAGTAGCGTTTGATTCTAGACAAGACTCCAAAACTCTCGTGTCGCTTTCCGAATGGTGTAATCAATGTATTCGTTGAAGTTCAGCTTTTCATCCATCATGACTCCGCGGTATTTCATCGTCTTTACCCGCTATACGTATTCACCAAACGCCTTCTCCTACTCGTACAAGTCGGCATCCGTTGAAGTATGTTTTCTAGCCCGCGTCCTAATCCTGACCTGTAAATACGAGAAGATAAATCGCAAAAACGACCCTCACCTGCAACGGGTTCAGCCGGAGCGCGACGGCCACCTCGCACCGCTCGCCAAAGCTCAGATACTTTTTCGCCGCGAACATGTCCTCCAGCTTGTCCTGCTGCTCTTTGGTGAAGTTGGTGCGCCGTCGGCGGCACTTTTCGCCCTCGCCACCGGGCACGTGAATTCGGATGGTGGGCAGCTTGGGCGGCTGTGACGTTGACGGTGTTGGTGTTGTTGCTGCTGCGTTCGGTGGAGCTGGCAGCGATGGATCTGCTGGCGCTGAAGCCGCGGCCGCCGCTTCAGTCGTAGGCGAGACGTCGTTGGGATCTACAAGGTAAGATATTTAGCATTTGAAAGTGGCTTTTTGTTGAAGTTACTCACCCTTAGGTTCAGTCTTGACACCGGGAAGGTTGGGCACGTCGCCAGCAACGGCTGCGGTCACTGTTGCTGGGGCCTCCGCCGAGGTTGGATCCGCGGGTTCGGTTCTAACCTTCTTGGCGGTGGGAGTTCCCGGGGCACGGTTCTCCCATCCAGTGCTGACGCGCTTGATCTTGGCGCGACGATTTTGGAACCAGATTTTGACCTGCAAAACGGGAACTTAGTTAATACTGCGCCGAGATCAATCCGTGACCCGCAACAAACCTGTCTCGGCGTTAGGTTTAGCGCGGTAGCAATCTCCAACCGCTTCGGCAGCAAGCAAAACTGACTCTCGGCAAAGTGCTTCTCCAGCTCGACAAGCTGGGGTTGCGTGTACGGGATCCGCTTTCGGCGCGAGAGGAAACTTTCCAATTCGGTCGCATCGCTCCTGTCCATGGATTCGGTGTCGGAATCGATCGCAAATTTGCCACGTGGGGTTTCGCCCTGACCTTCCACCGGGGTCTGCAACGGCATTTGATCAGGAGCGTGGTCCGCTGGATCCACCGGTTCCTGCTTGACCGTGAGTCCGAGCAAGCTGTGAAGAGCGGCTTTGTCGTCCTCAGGACTTCCGGTCGGAGCATCTTCCCCACCGTCTGCAAGGAAGAAAATCTACGTTAACTTCCCCCAATCTAGCGCAACTAATCAAAGCATTCACCGTTGGCAGGTTTAGAGTGTGTTAGTTCGGTTTTCTTCAAGTGGATCTCTTCTAAACGGACGCATCTTCAGACAGGTGATCGGAAATGAAACTTCGACTCGAGTTTTTTTGCTTTCATTAGTGCTCAACTAGTTTTATTCGGCCTCAACATTTTGACAAATACTGAAAGATGCTTGCTCCTTCCTAATGCTGTCCCTATTTACACAAATATCTCTCGAAATCTCAAGTGCAACGTGCAATATTATGCTTTCCTATCCTATCTTCTTCATCTACCTTTAAAAAAAATGGCGCTTCTTTGGCTGTTACAAAAAAATATAAATAGATTGAGCTCACACCAGCAAAACTTGCACAAATGGGAAATACGGTGACCTTACGCAAGCCGTGACGCCCTTCGCGACCAAATTTCCGCGAGGATCGACACCGGCCGTAACCCCCGACGGCGTCGTCTCGTTCTGCGCGGGTAGTTTGTTACATCTACAAAAAGACACAAAGATGGGGGGGAGTGTGGGGAGTCCCACGTGCGGGACCAAAGAAGAGAAAGAGAGAAATGGTGGAAAGAGGGGATTGTTGAACGTCAGCCGAAACAATTGTCAGGGTTGGTTTTTGGGTGGACCTTGTGAACGGAAAATAATACGAACACAAAACAGATTAATTTGGAAATTTTTGTTGGTCTTCAATTTACCTCAAAATCAAAATGTGACAACATCAAGTTCAAAACTACTTTCGCTTTTTATTTTCTCAGAATAGGTTTGGCCGAAATAGCTACATCAAGAAATGTAATGTTCATTGGAATTATTTTAAAACAATTAGAAAAGCGTTACTTAATCCACCATTGGGTGGTTAATGCCTTCCTTAAATTTATTTAGTAACATAATCCAAAATAGCAACGAATTGCCTTAAAATGTTCTATGAAATATTTTCAATTTTTTATCTGATTTGAAAGTCTTTGGATAACCTATCCAACAATGGGTCGCAAAGTAGTTCCGGGTCTTACTCTCATCAACATATTTGAGATCATGCCTAAAAAAATTGTATAAACTTTAAAATTAGATTTCTCCCAAATTTTCCTCAAAATCAGAAACAAAAATAACACTGAGAACTTTGGGGTCCCCAGAAAACAGGCACTTCATTTTTTTCAAAAAAAAATTCAGATGGAACTGAGTGGTTTTTATTTCCAATGTTTGTATGGAGAAATGGGGAGGTTTATCGCTCGCTCCATAAATTGCATGCAATATGTACAAGGAGCGAACCGCACTAATTCTCCATAAAAACTTTGTAGAGAAACCGTTCGGCCCTGTCTAAATATTACCCAGTAACGAAATAGCAGAGCTGGTTCTGCCAGAATCCTGCTAGAACGGTTGAACATTTCTGCTAGAATGCTGTAAGAATATCCACCTCTGTTAGAACGCTTCTAGAATCCTGCTGGGGTAAAAGCAGGTATTAAATATTCACTCTGTGTTTTAAATGCAGCTTTCACAACACAGCACAGTCTGTCTGAAACTTCAAAAAAGTGTCCACCTGGTTTCTGGATGGTCCCAAACTAGCGTCGCCACTAAGATTAAATATAATGATAACTTTCAAAAATGTGTTTATTTGATTAATTTTTATTTTGAATTGTACAAAATTGTACTGGAATTGTTTTCCTCGATTGCCGTCATATACCGTTATATGATTAACTTTTTTTTAACATTACAATTTCATTGGTCAAGTAAATGTTTCTTCTAGATTAAGATTATTTTCTTAAACACAACAATATAAAAATCAGAATAACAATGCGGGATAGCTGTTGTATTCATAAAATGTAATGAAACTAAAGGAAATATTAGACTACGACAACTGCCGTTCTACGCATAATTGTCCCATGTTCAAAAAAGTGCAACTGAGAAAAACGCGATTGAAATTTTTCGATCGATTTCTGTGTTTCTACGCATAATTGTCCCGTGGGTTCTTATTCGTCCTATGTGTCCCCAATCGCCCCAGTTAGTAGTTTATCATTCTTATTTATGATCCTCTTGCTATACAGTATGTAAAAAAGACTCAATGCTTCGTAAAACTAATGATTCCGCGAAAGAAAATACTTGGTGGGACAATTATGCGTAGAAGTGTAACGATGGGACAAACAGACTTGGTGTTGTTTTTGATGAGTTTCCGAACAAAGTACTAGATTTTATGGGTTTTTCGAAAAGTATACGACAAACTAAAATTAAAAATGTCAAAAGGTCAAAATCGTCAAAAAATGACATGGGACAATTATGCTTTTTTTTCTGTTTGAGTATTAAGACACTGAATCCTGATTACAAGGACTATTGTATCGTGTAACCCATTTTTACTGTTATTAAGCATTTCCAGATCTATAACACAGTCCCTATTGAGAGGGAAAGTGCTGTTCCATCCAGATGCTGTAAACTCCATTCCTTGTGCCTTGTGCGCTATGTATCGCTAGAACCGCGGTGACAATTTTTTCGTGTCATTTTTCAAGCTCTTCCCAGCAGCTATTATTTGCCGCGCGGGGTCTTGTAAAGACAATTGTCTTTTTGCAGCGCTACTTTTGCGGTGTTCCCTTTGCTCTGATCTGGACAATGCGACTGGACTGCAGTGCAATACCGATCGGCTGGGCATTATTTACATGCGAAGGCACGAGGAATGTATTTTGGGAAAGAGGCGCAAAGGAATATCCCAAGATCGATCACATGCTTGAAGAGCACGTGAAGCAACCGTTTTATACTCATGCGGTTGCTGCTACCTCTGAACTTAAACCTAAGGCTGCCACCCTGAGAAGAACCCATGACTTTCCGCTTATGAGGCGAAACCCGTAACCATTCGGCCACAGGAGGTTGGCAAGAATTTCAATTATGCTTAGAACGGCAGACAAACAAACAAAGAAACTTTTTGACAGTTTGCCTGCTCTGTTTGTTTGCCTGCATTTGTTTGCAGAATGGTCAGCCTGCATATATTTGGCATGGTTTGCGAGTTTGCCGCAAACAAGTTTGCGACTTTGGCAAACTGTCAAACACGAAAAAGTGTGAGTTTGTTTGTTTGTTTGCTATAGTCTAATAGCTCCTTAAGTTTGGACTAAAGTCTTTTTCAAATTCAATAGAAAAAATAACAAAGTTTCGAACCCACCAAAATATTAAACATTATTGGTAAATAAATATTTAAAAGTTTTCAATTCGTTTTTCTTTAATTTATTTTTATTAAAGATAATAAAAAAAATATCTTTTTGCTCTCTGAATTCTTGACCCATCTTGAAACATTTTTTGATTTTTGAATAATATTTGCAGCGTTATACTTTTTCAGTATGATTCTTGCTTATTTTCGGAAGCTTTGTTTAACAAAACTTTATCGCTGAAAATGTGTTCTAAGAAAAATACATATTTTTTTGCTTACTATTTTTCTAAAATAACAGTAACACATTTTTGAAATGTAAATTTACCTAGTTGCTTTTTGTACATATTTCATATAAATTCACGAAATGGAGAGTTGTTTTTTTTTTGTGCCATTTTTTCAATCAAATAGTTGATTCCGAAAAATATTATAGAATGAATGTTTTAAAAGAATTTTGAACAAAAATAATAATTTAATCAGAAAAAAAACAAAAGAAAAATCAATCATCACTATAATTTAATTGTTGTTTTTTTTTTTTTTTTTTTTTTTTGAGGAAACTATTGAAACAATCAGATCAGTTTAGGTCTTATTAACTTTGCATAACATTTCTACAGGACCTAAAACAAAAAGTGAGACTTTAACTGTTTTCTATTCAGAGTTATGACAATTTCCGTAAAAAAGTCTGAGCAAGAAATGTTTGCGTGTGTGGACCCTTAAGGCATAAATAATAAATATTTAAATGTTTCTAATAAAATATAGCTAGATGGCTGAAAACCAGACCTTTTCAAAAAAAAAACTCTGAAAAAGCTAAAAGGGACAGGTTTTGAACTATTTTGAAAAGTCGTCGCAGGGTGGATCTGGCCCGCAGGTCAAAGGTTGGGCAGACCTGCTCTAGGCCTCCTGGACCAGACCATAAAAATCTTGAAAATGGAAGAACAAATAGGCCAATGCAAATTTTATTACAAGTTTCTGTTCACAAAACATAAGAGACAAACACTAATAGATATTGAAAAACAACATTTTTAAAGCAAAACAAACTCGAAAAATCGATCGTTCACTATTTAGAATTAGATACTAATCAAAAGGAAATCTTTGAACTGCTTTGAAAACAAAAACTAATAACTATCATCTTATTTTTGCCATTACATTACTCAAGCTGAAAAAAAATAAAAAGTTGTTGAAATTAGTTTTTCTAAAAACTTAAAATTTTCACTGTAAATTTAAGTTTAATCAACTGGAACAATTTAAAATGCATTCCCCTGCGTTTAGAATAATTTTTAGCATGTTAGGGTTAATTCAACAATCTTTTGAATTATAATGAATTTTCGATGCAATAAGTTTTTTTCGCTAAAATTTTAGTTTCCGTCAAATCTTTTATCTAAAGAAAACGTTACTTAATCCACCTTTAGGTGGTTGGTGCCTTCCTCACATTCATAAAGTCAAAATTCAGTCAAAATAGCAACATTCCCCCATAACATGTTTAACAAATCAACTTTATTACTAATTTCTTTTGATAAGGTTTTCAGACCTTCAATATTTCTGGCTAATCGGCAAGATCTGATAAAAAATCTATCCAACAATAGTTCGCATGATGGACCCGGACATCATTTTCATTGAAATATCTGAGATCCGGCCTCCAAAAACTATATAAATAACACTTAAGTGCTGATAACTTTTGAAAGGGTTGTCAGATCTTGAATGTTTTAGGCCCATTAGAAAGGTATTTCAAATACATTTCTTAAAATATATAACAAGGTGGGTTTTCTAACAAATCTTAAATCAAATCGTTAATCTTCCGAACTTTTATATAATTATTAACTTGGGTCTTATGGGAAACCAAGACGGATCGAATGAGGCCAAAACGGTAAAAATCGGTTCAGACAGTCCAGAGATCATCGAGAACATTTTTTTGGTGCACGGACTCACATCCAGACACAAGCACAGACATTTGTTCAGAATTTGATTCTGAGTCGATAGGTATACGTGAAGGTGGGTCTAGGAGGTCGAATTAAGAAGTTCATTTTTCTAGTGATTTTATAGCCTTTCCTGAGTACGGCGAGGATGCCAAAAATTAAGTATTGCATACCAACTACGGGTGTATAATACATTTTCTAATAGTTTTTTCACAGAACTGTTGACATTTTTGCTTGTAATTTCAATTGTTATATTTTTTCTTCGTATTCATTTGCATCGGCCTTATTAAGAAAATCTCAAAAATGAATTTATGACATATCAGCGAATTTTTTTTCGAGATTTGACGTTGTTCTAAAAAAAATTGATAAAAAAATAACATCGATAACATTTACACATGTTTTTTTTTTTATATTAAGATTTAGAGGAATACATTAAAGACCAACGAATCAGTACTTCTAGTCAACTGAAAAACAAAACCACCAATTTCTACGCTGACCTGTAAACTCCATATTAACTCTTAAATGTGTGGTGGCATTAGGGTGTAATATGGTTGTATGAAAAAAAAAATAAAGTTGTCCAAATTTAGCTTGCACAGCAACTTTTTGGTTTCTTATAGGGTCCTTAACAACTCCCCAAAGTTTGGTAACGATTGGTTAAGTCCGAACTTTGCGCAAAGCGATTTAATTTTCCATACAAATTTGTATGGGAAAAATCATTTTTTTAAATTATGATATAATTATCCACGTTTCACGCTATATCAAAACCGGATTCATATTCGGATGCTCTGGAATGTGCTCTACAACTTTCCTGAAGAGAGTATGGGGCTAACTTGCTCCTATAAAAAGATACAGCGTGTTCAAAACTCGTCTAAAACGTGTTTTTTGATCGAAAATCACGTTTTAGACGAGTTTTGAGGACGCTGTATCTTCTTTCAGGAGCAAGTTAGCACCGGGCGTGAAACTTGGATTTTTTAAATATCAAAATTAAAAAAAAATATTTTTCCCATAAAAAATTGCATGAAAAATTTAATCGCTTTGCGCAAAGTGAGGACTAAACCAATCGTTCCCAAACTTTGGGGAGTTGTCTAAGACCCCAAATGGAACTAAAATAATGCTGTGCTGAAAAATCGATTTTGATATTACACGCTAGTGTGGCATCTTTGAAGGGGGTAAGTTTACAAACTAGCCTACGAAAAATACTGGATATCAATCATACAAACTCAAATCAATCAAAACGAAATCAAAAGTAGACGAAAGAGCAGACAACCATTGGTGAAACCATGGAAAGTGACGAAGTCTTCCTGGGGAATTCTGAGAAGTCGAAGCGAAAACAGAGCTCAAGAGATGAAAATGAAATGAAGAAGGAATTCTCTCAAATTTGCAAAACATAAAAAAAACTTTTTCCAACTTATCGAAACGATAGTTTTAATACGAGAGATAAAAGGGGGGAAACCATGATAGAAATCCATTCTTTCGCTCCAAAGTGCCCGTTTCCGGGGTGCATCATCATCATTCGAAATATTTCAACACAACTTTCGCACCATCTCAGTCGGTTTTTTCATCACAATCTATAATTTACTTCAATGATAACTTTGCCGTTCTTCATCCTTCTACAACTAAACAGCGAGAGAAACTATAAATCGAGTACAAAAAAATAATTGTAATAACACGACATGAAACGAACTCATGTCGAACGTGCGGCGCTAACATAAGTGTCCTTATAAATAAAATAGAAAATAAAATAAAATACACCCTCTCGTTTTGGAACGGCACAAAAAAAAAAAAAAACTTTTCTACGCAAAGTGTCGGTGTGTTTTGTGTGGTAGGAGGTGGGCTCGCTCGATTCGAAATTATCAAAAAAAGAAACATTGATAAAAAAGAAAGAAAGAGGTACACGCTAGCAAATTCTAATGGTTAAATCCAATAATTTGTCCACTCAGAAAACCGTTCTGATTGTTAAACCATTCGAAGCCGGTGCCGGAGCTGCTGGTCGTAATGACAGCGGATTGCAATTGCTGGTGCTGCTGCTGCTGCTGCGGCTGAAACTGGACTTGCTGGTTCGTGGCCTGATCCAGGTACACTATCACGGGTTCGCTTTCGAGCGGCATCTCTTGGATGATCGTCTCCTCGTAGATGACCTGCTGCTGTGGGAAGGGCGCGGGAATTTCATTGCCGGCCGCGTCAAAGTAGCGGAACTCTTGTTCTTGCGCTTGCGGTGGGTGCTGCAGCAGCAGGGGAGATTCTTCCACCACCTGTACCGTCGTGTGCTGCGGAGGCTGTTGGGACTGCAGCAGCTGTTCCGGTGGCAGGATGCTGTACATGCTGGTTAGGGGGGTGGCCGTTGGTCGGGGTGCCGTGACCAGCTGGACTTTGGGGGTGGGATTTGGTCGGAGGACGACCGGCGGCTTTGGTGGAGCTGGTTTGGGTTGTGGGGGAATTGGTGGGGGAGGTTGCTTCCGCACAACGATCTGGATGTTGCCAGCGGACGTTTGGATGGTTTTGTAGTTTACCAGCTGGGGATCCGCGGGCGTTGTCACGGTTACGGAAGATGGTTTCAAGGGCCTCAGCGGTGGTGGAATTGTGGTCTGCTGTTGCGGTGGTCGTTGCACTTTTGGCGTGCTTTGACTGGCGGACGAAGGTAGCCGAGCAGAACTCGCGACGTACGGTTTTTTCCGTTCGGCGGACAACTCCTTTGCATGTAGGACTTCGCTCTGTTTGATGAAGGCATTGAACGCACTCATGTAGTCTGCGCGCTCTTTCGGCGGCGTCGGAGCCTTTGGTATTTTGAGAGGCGGAGGCACGTAGGTCGACGGTCGGTACGGAAGTTTCTCCTCCGCCGGCTTTGGTTTGCTCGAACTGCCGCCAAACGACGTGTGCTTCTTAGCCTCACTCGGGTCGATCTGCTTCACCACCAGATTCGGAATACTGTTGATCTTCCGGGCCAGCCCGCTGTCTTTCAACGCCATCGACGCGTTCGATCTTACGCTCGTCAGAGATCCCACCGCCGTCGTCCCGTCCCGTTTTGTACTTCCTCCAGCACAGTTTGGCCGGTCAATCACCTTGACCGTCGTCGACGATGGCAACGGCAGACGCAAATTGCCCAGCGAAGACACCAGTTTGACGTTGCTGCTGCTGCTGCCGCTACTGCTTCCACTGCCATTGTTGACCGCATTCACGGCACCGGGCTTCTTGAGATGCGGAATCTTACCTTCAAACTTTTTATGATGCTCCAGAATTTTCAACGACGGCGGCAGTTCCCGCATCAGCTGACTCTTGATCTTTTTCATCGCCGGTGACTGCTGGCCGTTGGTCGGCTTGCCAGGTGACGTCCGCTGCTTGCTCATCTGTTCCTTGATGCGGTCCATCGCCTTGCGCTTCGGGTCCGACATCAGCTTGTCGGCGTGGTCCTTGCGCTCCTCACGATCGCGTTCTTTCTTTATCACCTTTTCCATCCGTTCGCGTTCCCGTGCCTCGTCGCGAGCCTTCTTCTCCTCCTCGCGCTGTTTGCGCTTTTCGTCCAGTTTGGCGCGCCGCTCTAGCCGGCTGACTTCGGCCGCACGCTGCTCACGCAAGGAGCGCTTCCGGGGCGAGGAGTTCCGGCGGGATCGACCCTGCGTTGTCGAGTACCAATCGTCGTCGTAATCGCTTTCGGCTTTCTTTTTCTTGCGCTTCTTGCCTTTTGCGTTCGCCTCTAGCTCCCGTTCTTCTTCGTCTTCCGTGCCGAATGGATCGTACGAACTCGACTTGAAGCTGTCGGAGGCGGCATCCGACTTGCTCGGCGACTTGCCGTCTTCGTCGTCAAAGTCCTCGTCCACGTCGTCGACCATCGTGAGTGCCGCCCCGCTGAGGACCATCTTCACGTCGTCCGGAATGTGCGGATTGTTCTGAATATCGTTCAGATCCAGGTCCGGGTTCTTCTCCTTGAACGACATCTTCCGGAGGCTGGCCGCATCCACGGACATGTTGCAGGCCTTCTTCATCGTAGCGCCGTTCTGCTCAGCACCTTCTTCCGAGAACGATTCGATGCCCTCGTCCTTATCGCACTCGAGCACTCGCGGCGGTGGTCCCACAATGTGCGACGGATCCTCCGGATGCGGACCAAAGTCCGTGCCGTTCATCCAGGAGTCGTACTTTTCCGGCTGGAACCGCTTCACGAACGTGTCCATCGAGATCTTGACCATGTCCGAGCTGCAGTAGCACTGCGTCGCTCGCTTTCCGTACTCGATCCAACGTGGCATTGCAAAGTTGGTCGATTCCGCACAGTTAAACCCGTGGTTGAACCCGGCATGATACCCGAACGGAAACGTGATCATAATTTCATTCTGCTCCTGCGTAATCTTGTCGAACGGGATGTTGTGCTGCTTCAGAATCGGCGGACTGATGAGCGTCATTTTGTGGCGCAGATAGGCTTCGCACGTCTTGAAACTCGCCGGGAAGCAACTGTTGGCCAGCTTCTCCAGCTTGCGGCCGTGCTCCGGCGGAACCGCGTACCACGTCTTCGGCGCACCAAAGTGCAGATAGTTGATCGAGTACAGGTCCATGTCTTCCGTGTGCCACGCAAAGGTCGTCTTCCACATGCCAAAGTAAAGGTACGCCGTGTTGACACCGTCAATCGATATCCCATAGTCCTGGTTCACATAGTCCAGAATCGTCCCCAACCGGTTGATGTTCCAAATCTGCAACCAAAAAAAAACAACCCTGAGTTCACAATCTTAAAAGACCCCAAACCACCAAAACTTACATTACAATCCTCGTCGGTGATGCTGCCGCACACGTCCGCCCCGTAGATGGGCGCCACGTACGTAATGTTCTTCCAGTACTTGCGCTCCAGATCCTCGTAGTCAAAGTGCTTCGGCGTCGCGTACCGCTCCGTGTTCGCCAGCTCCGAGAACTGCTTCACCGTGAGGGGGTTCTTCTGGATGTTGATCTGCTGGTACAGGCCCTGCTTGCCGGCGACCACCTGGCAGATCGGCGCCGGGATGGTGATCTTCAGCTCGTCCAGGTCGTAGCCCGATTTGCGCGGGACCCATTCCGGCGGCGGGATGATCTGTGGGAGGAGTTGGGAGAATGGGAGAGTGTTGGAGTTATTTGAGGTTTGAATTTTCCTAGTTAAGGAGGTATTAGACTACGGGAAACAAACAAACAAACTCGCACTTTTTCGTGTTAAACAATTTGCGGAAAAATAAGAAATTGTTGCAGAATTGCAGAAAAATAAGGCATATTTGAATCAACAAAACGTTTTGTTGATTTGAAAATCAAGATTTTTGTTGAATTTTAGCGTTCATCGTCAAAGCTACTTTTTCAAAACAACAAAATATTTTTGTGGAATTGAAAAAAATAAGTTTTGTTTCGACGCAAAATCTGCGTTGATTATATTCAACAAAATTTTTGTTGAATCAAACCTCGTACAGGCTGATTCTACAAAATATTTTTTTGCGTGAGGCTGACGTTTCTGCAAACAAATGCAGGCAAATAAACAAATCAAAAAGGGCGAGTTTGTTGTTTGTTTGCCATAGTCTAATACCTCCTTTTGTTTAGAACTTTATAAACACTTAAGTTTGACTCTTGAACCATGCAATTTTTATGACTTTTCCAACAAAATATACGCTTCCCAAACACGGACGTAAAATTCGAGTATCTAGAATTCATTTAACTGTTCAGACTAACTCAAGCAATCGTCGTGTTTCATTTTGACATGAATCACTCTTCCTCTTTCCAACTTTCTAATTTGTTTATGATGACTCGATAAGACATTGCATCTGATCTTTCTGTTTGAAGACAATTTCTGCTGACAGTTTATACACCTTATCCTGGATTGAGTATAAACGTTTAGATTGTATGATGTTTGTGGCTGTATCTTTTCTTTTAGCATTCATCTTTGCGAGAAGTTTTTTGAAATGAGAAATGACATTCACACCCATTTTCAACTGGATTTTTCTTACTGTTTGAATTCCATCGTGTTTTGTCACTCTTCAATATTTCTGCATGGGTAATTTTGAAAACTCCTACGGGCGTTCTTGCTGGCCCCTGCCTAGGTACATTATTCCAGATTTCAATTCTAAAGTCGTTGTACAATTATTACCAGCATTTATATACGCGCAAATGTAAGCTTTGTCGACCGCGGCCTCTCGATCGCACTGATCCTTCCCTTTTTGGGGCTCTTTGGCCTTTGATTACAGCTTCTAAAGAGCGATTTCAACCCATATCAAGCAATGAGCAAACAAGTTTCTATCAAAGCATTGGCGAAACAATTTGTTTAAATAGTGAGAATCTATAAATTAGACGGAGTTAGAACAGAGTCCTAGGAGTGTTCATGGTTGGTCCCTGTCAAACGACGCGATAATTGATATGCATTTTCACATTCTTAGTTTTTTTTCTGTTGAAACACTCAAATTTCCACAACATACTGTTTATTTCGAAAATACTCAAATTTTAAAAATTCGCAAAGGAAGCGGAATTATGAATGCATTTTCACCTTATTGATATATTTTTTTTGTAAAATACTAAAACTTTCCCAAAATATCGTGTTTTTTTAAAAATACTTAAAACTTCTATAATTTGCAATATGGGTATCTAACAAAGCAAAGTCTTCTATAGCGCACACAAAATTTAAATGAATGTGAAGCATGCAAAATTTCGCTTCGTTTGATACTCATATTGCATATATTGAAAATTTTAGTTCTTTCGGAGATTACACTATTTTGTGAAAATTTTAATATTTTCAAAAAAAAATAAGATGAAAAAGCAAACAAAATTACGCTTCGTTTGATACCCATTTTGTATTTTTGGAAAATTTTAGTATTTTCGAAAAACTACGGTATTTTGTGAAAATTTTAGTATTTTCCAAAAACAAAACTCTAATATTGTGAAAAAGCATAACAAGTTTTGTTTGATACCAATATTTTAAATTTTGAATATTTGAGTATTTTCGAAAAAAATACGCTATTTTATGATAGTTTTAGCGTTTTAGTATTTATTTAATAAAAACATTGATAAGGTGAAAAGCAAACAAAATTTCGCTTCGTTTGATACCCATTATGCAAATTTTGAAAATCTGAGTTTTTACGAAAAAATACGAATATGAATATCTTAGTATTTTCCAAACAAAAAAAAAACTCTAATAATGTCATAATGCATAACAAATTTCGTTTCGTTTGATACCTGCAAATTTTAAAAATTTGAGTATCCTCCAAAAAATACGGTATTTTGTGAAAATTATAGTATCTTTAAAAACAAACTGTTGAATGATCTTTGAAAAAAAAAATTCCATGCCAAATAGGGAATCGGTTGTACCGGACACTCTCCGTTTTCAATGAAACTTTGAAGACATGTTATCCTACGCTTATGTAAGCCATTTTTGTGTATATGGAGCCAAGTTCAGTCGATAATGACATTTGAGAAGGGCGTAAGTGTTTTACATATTTTTGTAATTCTGAATTTAAATATTTCTGTATCTCGAAGCCGTTGCATCGTATCAAAAAGTGGTCAAAGACATGCAAGGAAATTTGAAGAGCTTTCCGAAAAAATGCACTGAACGAAAAAAACACGCCACTTTTATGAGATTATTTGATTTTTACGTTTGAAAGTCAATTTTGAAGGTGAGCCCACGATTTTTTTTTTCGTTAATTTTTTTTGTGAAAATAGCCAAAGACTCACGAAAAATGCAGGATTGTATGTCTCTCCTAAAATAAATACAAAAATCATTTACTGAATTATTATTTTATTTGAAAGCTTTTTGCCCGGTTTTATGAGCAATTTTTAAAGTCGGCTCTGAAAGCTTAAAATTAATAAAACATCTTCTTGTTTACAAGTTTGAAACAATTTCATTTCGAAGCAAAATAAAATAAGTTACAGAATTCAACACCTTCAAAACTGTAAACGTGACACCTGCTACATCAAAAATGGCGCACGAGAAAGTACGAAAAATCAATGTGCTTTTACGATAGAACATGTTTGAACCTGTCTGTTCCATGCTGACGGTCATTAATTCGATACTGTGTTTTTTTAGTTTCAGCTTGAATCACCCATATTCCTGCATGCGCGCGTTTCCAAACGTTTTCCCTCATTCAGTGTCCAATTTACAGCCCACCAACGAGACGAGAGGAGAGGCAACGAGGGCAAACGTGTACGGAAACCCCGCGCGGTATAGTCTTTTTCAGTCGAAGAAACCCACGCCCGTAGCGGGGTCGCACATTGTACCATTATGGATGCACGGGAGAGGCAAAAAAAATTGTAAACAGGTTGAGCAACAACAAACCCGCTGCTGCTGCTGCTCTCAGTGTGCCATGCCATGTGCTCGCTCGGCAATGTTCGGCACCGGTCGGGTGGCTGCAGCCGCTTCGCTCGCTCCCGGAGCGAGCACGCTCAACGCTCGGAAAGCTTTCGCTTTGACAGCTGACGCGCACGCTGACAGGAGAAGCGAAGGTTGGCAGCTGTCAGCTGTCACGATTGATTATGATTTAATGAGCTGACCATCACAAAATGGCGGACTAATTGAGAAAATGACCATTACAGGCCATGAGCCAAAATTTGATTAAATTAAAATTTAATTGAATTACTGTTAAAATTTAATTGAATTACTGTTATTTAAAACATGAGTTTCAGAATAATCAAATTTCAAAAAAAATTATTAAGCCATAACAAACGGAGAGAAGGAGCGAGAGAGAATGAGCGCAGAAAGAGAACAGAGCGACAATGTGTTCAAAATCGCAGTGTGCCAAAGGGAGAAACAACGATGTTTGTTTTGATTCTTCTTTCGTTGCTAGCACACGATATGAGTAATACTTTTCACACAAATTTGTGTAATTGTAATTTTACGAGCTTTCGACCATAACAAACAAAGTGTGTGCGACAATTGACGATTTTGACAGCTGATACTCAAATTGACAGATAGAGCTCAAACTGACAGTTGCCAACTGTCATAATGACAGTAGCTGTCAAGGGGATCTTGATCTCCACAAAATGGCGGCATCATAAATTAAGCAAATGGCGTCCACAAAAAAAACCTCTTTTTTCGTAATAATTTCATTAAGCGGTCAAACCCGGAAGAGAGGGAGAGCAAACAGCGGGGAAAGAGAACGGAGCGGCATTGTGTTCAAAATTTGTGTAGGTGAGAGAGAGAAGCAGCGATGTTTGTTTTGATTCCGTTCTCGTTTCACTCTTGCGTGGTGCGAGTAATACTCGTCGGCACATCGGTTGATACGGATTTGTGTAATTTTACGATCGCTTGACCGTAATGAAAAGAAAAACGATATTTTAAGGCTTGCACGGTAGCGTGACGTATACAAATATGATTAGATTAGTTTTATGACAGCTGTTGGTTTTTTTTGGGTTATTTTCGTGTTTTTTTTTATTTAAAAAAAAGTTTTTTTTTATGAAAAAGAAAAAAAAAAGAAATTTTAAATGGTTGTACCATAAGATATATGGTTATTAAAAGGTTATTTCAAAAAATATCAAATCTTACCTTAGCCAGCCCAGCCTTGTGGGCCCCCTGCGACTCGATGTACTGGATGTATTTGGCAAAGTCTTTAAACTCCTCCCACGTCGGTCGGAACACCTGAATTTTAGGTGTCGGATCTTCGGCCATTTTTTTTGCGGCGCACTTGTTTCGTTTCCACACTCAATCTAGCACACTCACTTCACTTTTCGAACGGTTACAAAGTTTGTGTTGTTTTTTTTCTTTCTGTTTGGTTGTTGCTTCTCGGAACTAGTCGGATGCAGCATTCGACGGACCGGACTGGAGAGTCCTGAAATGGAAGGAAAATGGAGAAACGCAGTAGAGGTTAGCAAGTGCGGTTCGGTTTGTTCGGTAGAGGAATAAACAACATAGATACAAAAGCGGATGGCATTTTGTGCGGTAGAGATTGACGATGGTTCGGATCAGGTAGACGTGGAATTAAAACATAATTTAGCTACCGATTGGAGGATATTGAACTCACATCTAACTTATGAATAAATATTGTTGAGATGTTAAACATTAAAATTTGATGTAGTTTACAGTAATTAGGTTTCACAAGCAGTGGAAAGAAGTGATGAAAAGTTTTTCTGAGCCTCGGTTGTGGTGAAATACGTAATCGGACCTCAATATAAGATAGTATTGACGTGATTTGATATTAGTAAAATTCACGTTTGATTGTACTCCGGAACTATCTCGGTTCACAGTATCACACATTCCAGTCACCTTGTGCGGCTCAAAACGTACTGCAGTGCAGAGTTTCGGACGGATCACAGAAATTCGCTTCTCAGCGGGAATCGCATGCAACATGTAAGGATTTCCGAGTGGTTTAGTGGTTAGCGTGGTAGCCTCCAAACCCCAGTATGGCCTGGTTTCAATCCCAGACGGACCCGGTGGCATTTTTCGAGACGAGATTTGCCTGACCACGCCTTCTATCGGATGGGGAAGTAAAACGTCGGTCCTTTAGCGTAAAAGAGGTTTTGAGTGACTCACCACACATAACCTTCGGACGCCTAGAAATGAGCAGAAACTTGCAACAGAGCCCACAAAAGACCCGGGGGTCGTTAAAGTGGATTGCTTTTTTTTATGTAAGGATTTCAAACGCTTGTTCTAGATTCTAGCGATTTTCTGTTCAACTCAACTGTGTTCAACAGTGCTCAGAATTTCAAAGCAAAACGTGCGTTTTCCAAACACCGACGTAACATTTGAGTACCTAATGAAAATCATGCTGATTAAAGTCAGTTAGTCTTGCAGAACAAAGTGATAGAAGTGCACTGACCCCAGCTATTGGTAACAGATTTCAATTACGGACATCACGAATCTGGTTACGTTTTTGTACATCACGTTCTATAAGTTGCTACATTATGGATAAGTCCAGGGAGAATTTGAATCGCTGGAGATTGACTCTGAGGATGTTCTGATTTATCTGCTTCATTACACGTGCTAGGGTAAGCTCGCTAGTCTGTTTCAATATCTGTGACCAAAAAATACATCAGGATGAACGGAGTGTTTTAGACGCTGTGTTTAAAGCTTAACGCTAAATGAGGCTGAAGCCGAAGGCATAGGAAGTTAAATTTTCAACTTTTCAATACAATGATAATCCAACGTGTCAAATGACGTTTCTTTTTAATATTGCGGTATCTTCAGCGTCCATTTTCGGATTTCTTGATGAAATCGAGGAGCCATGTTGAGCTTGTGCTTTGTCACAGAAACTAGATGCTTTGATGAACTTGGTGATGGATATTCGTTTAACCAGAACTCGCAAGTTTTTCTTGCGTTTGTGATCTTCCTGTCTATGATATTGATAGACTCTAGCCTAGATATTAGGAAACTTAAATCACTGGTTTAGGTTCTTGCCTTGTAACTTCGCTTTTTTTCTATCTTAATCTCAATCAATATCTTTACAGCTGTTAAACTTTGTTCTCTCATATCGTTTTGACTAGGAACTACGTCCTAAGCGGTCTTCCATCAGTGAAAATCCAACCTTTTATCAAAGCGAACACGTTATGTTACACACTTTTCTTCATGGGACGTGCGATTCAAGTATCTAGAACTCAGTTGCAATGCAATGCTTGTTAATATTTCAGGAGTTTGGAAAATATAGGTATCTAACTTCTAGGTTTTCGTAGACATTTCAACGGACGACCACGACCATCCGGGAATGTTCCTATGACGTTTTCGAAACCGAGCAAACAATATTTACTTCTCGAATGACTATTTTCATTGGACAGTTCAAAACTCAAGCTTTCTTCACAAGCTTGGCGACGCTAATTAATGCCAGCATAAGCGACATTTTTTCGCAAAATGGACTCATGTGTTTGACCCTTATGGAGGGCAGCGGCACATTACTGTTCTGAATTTCGCAAGCAATGCAGAACGATTGCTCAGCATAAAATTGCGTCATTTTACTGATTTCGAGTTGAGCTTCAATTTGCACAATTTTTTAAACTGTTTTTCTAGCATAGTTTGACGATTCTTAACCGAATTAATCTAAACTAAAGCCTACGCATAATCCGGATATCGATTGAGCGGATCCAATTAGCACAACAGCGTTGAAAAGCGAAAATCTCGAGCATAATTGCTGTCTCTGAAGCCGCGTCACAAAAATACTATAGCAGCAGTGGCCTACGTGACTAAAATCGCCCCTCGCCAATCGCCAAGTACCTTTTTCTCCACCCTTCCCTTACTACTACTACTCTCTTCCTGTACATTACACACCCTGAACGAACTTTTGAGATTCAATTTCTACAACAGAAAAGTTTGATTTTAGGAAAATAATCTTTTCGACTCCCAACTTCAAAACTTGTAAATAAATCCCTCAACTACCGACTTCAGCAAGCCATGAAAACAGAACCGCCAAGCAAGCCGTGGCCCGAAACTCGAACACACTCACAAAATGGAGGAAACTTGGCCACAGCGAAAAACTGGTTTGCTCGGTCGATTTTTCGGTGCGCAACCTCCACCCCACTAAAATCTGCTTAATTCTACCTTTTCCGGATCGCACCCGTCTCGGGCGAGGATTTTCACACGTTGTCGGAGTGCCCGTGGCCACCAATGGCCATTTTTTCCGCCGTAGGCACAGGTTCCGAAGAGGGGCACCACTTTTTTTTTCTCTGACTTTCACGCACTCCGCGACGGACGAACGAACGACGACGGGACTGAACGCGAGAGGCTTTGCTTCTGATCTGCTGCAGTGAGCGAGCGAGTTCGGTCGGGGGAGCTTTGTGGAAAATGAGCTTTGGCTGCTGCGATTGCTGGGAAGGAGAGGGAAGAGGATGGTTAACGTTGTTCGGTGTGCGGGGGAAAGAGACAAGCGATGCGGAGCAGCTGTCAAATGAAGTGATCTAGATAAAAACTGTTGAGCTTTTCTCTTGGCTTTTTCGATGTTTTTAGAGAGGGGTTCGTCAATGCTCTTCTCGGGTTTTCTTTTGCGATTGCTAATAGGGTCCTTGTCGCCCTGAGTAAATTTGTATGTACAACGATTAAAAACACGCCCAAAAACCATTTCTGACCACTTTTTGTTATTTTAATGCAAAAAAAAAAAGTTGACAAGACAACATTTTTTTGATGTATCAACTATGGTCCCCTTGGAAAGAGATGTCAAGTAGGACCTTTTCTGTCAAAAAGGACCGCGGGTTAATTTTTCAAAATTGATTTAAAAATCCATTTTAAACTCTTTGTGGTCGTACAAAGGGTCATTGTACTCAAAAAAAAAAGCTTTATCAATATAAACAATAATATAAACAATCTAAGCTTCATTTTAGGACCCAATTACTAAAAAATAATTCATTATTGCAAATTATCTAATCATTGTGAATGTTTGAATCCTTAACGTTCTCAATAATATAATTTTTTAATCTTGTTTCGTTGTATTTTTTTTTGATTTCTTAGCTTTTAATTATCTCTAGAATTTTTTTTAACATTCAATAAATCCAATTTTCTTTTTTTTGCTTTTTTGCATGTTTTTGATTACACCTTTTGTTATGGATATCTAAAAACATTTAAAATGCAATTTCTTTGAATCCTTCTTATTTTCTTAATATCTAAAATTCAATTTTTTTTAGGTATTTTAGTTTATAAATTTCTAAATTTCGAAATTTCAGAATTCTCGAAAAAAGATTACTGAGTAACATTTTTTTATAATTGAAATATCAAATGATTCCAAATTTATAAATGTCTTAATTTTAAAATTTCATCATATGCAGATTTCTTCATTTCTTATTTACTAATCAACAACATTTCTTAACTTTTGTGGCTTCAGAATATATTTTTTTTGATTTTCTATTTGTAAATATTTAAATATACTAAGTTTTATTTATTTTCCGTGATTTCTTTTTTTTCTATATTTCTGGATACCAAATTTTCTTAATTTTTATTTTCTTTGTTAATCTTGTTTTTAATAACTGATTTTTTTATTTCTATCTCGATTTCTATACTTATTTTTTATTTTTTCTTTTATTTTTGGGATTTCAAACTTATATAAGATTGTAATTTTTTTTTTTTTTTTAGGTTTCTAAACTTCTGAAATAAGACCAAATTTTTATTCTTAAAAATATAATTTCTTTCAAAGAGCATTTAGCTATAGCTAAAGTCAAACTTAGATTTATGTTGAAAGATTCGCATTTTTCTTTCAACAAAAAAAATCGTGCTTTATTACTTTTCATAATAAATGCGATTTCTTTAACCTAATTTTAGTCAAAATTGAATTGTTGAGTGCCTTCAAATTACCAAATGCATTTTTCAAATATTTCATCAACCGCCAAATCAAATATTTTATCAGCCACCATTTTTGAATACAGACATTCTAAACCACATTTGAGTAGTTTAAAAGTCATATATAAGCTCGACAATAAAAAAAAGACAGCGAAAAAAAACGTGATTCAATTATCCGAAGTGAACATTTATCGAGACCTTCAGATAATCGAATCTGAACTGTTTATATTTTACAATTGGGTACTAAAGCCCTATGTCAATTTTTTTGTACAACGGTAAAAAACACGACTCAAAACCTCTCTATGGTCCCCTTGGAACGAGCTGTCAAGTAGGACCTTTTCTGTCAAGTTATTTTTTTAAAATTGAATTAAAAATCCATTTTAAATCCTTTGCGGTCGTTCAAAGGGTCATTGTACTCAGAAAAATAAGCTTTATCGTTAGGAGCAATAATATCACAAATTTAAACTTAATTTTAGGACCCAATTCGAAAAAATCTTGGTTTCTTAACTTGAAAATTTTTATTTTTTTTTATTTTTAAAATTTCTAAATTTATTATTAATAATTACAGATTTCTTAATTTCATTTTTTTTTAATTTCTTAATTTCTAAATTTCTAAATTAAAAAAATTATAAGTTTCTAAACTTCTAAATTTCTATATTTCCAAATTTCTTAATTTACCAAATTCTAAATTTATAATTTTCTTAATTTTTAAATTTCTTAATGTTTTAATATCTTTATATATAAATTTCTAATTTTTTACTTTTTAAATTTCTATATCTCTAAATTTCTTAACTCCTGAGTTTCTATATTGTTATATTTCTAGATTTCACAATTTCTGAATTTATCGATTTATCATTTTCTTAATTTCTAGATTTCACAATTTCTAAATTGATTTACACTAACATTAAGTATTTTTATTTTTTTTTATTTCCTAATATCAATAATTTAAATTTCTTTATTTTATTATTTCTTTTATGTTAAATTTATTTTTGTTTACATTTCTTAAAATTATTTAATACATTACCCGTAGTAATTGTTTCTAGAATTCAAAATTTCTTAATTTTTTTTATGTTCTTGGTTGCCCTATTTCAACATTTTCAAATAAGATTTTCAAAATTATAGATAACAAAATATTAAACTTTCAAGTATTTTTAATTTTCAAAGTAATTCAAGATTCCCAATAAATTGTAATTATCTAAAATATAAAATTAGAATTTGCTGTGAAATCTGATTCTTTGAATAATGATACGATTCGAATCATGATCAAACATTTCTTGTCTCAAAAACGTATCAATGTTTGAAATATTTACAAAAATAAAATTTTTGATTCATCTACATTCGTAGACCCCTCGACCGATCAAAGCTCATCCAAATCCATCTCAGACACAAACCTGAAAAAACATCGAACTTAAATGAACTGTCAAACAACATCGCTCAACGTTTGTAAACATCTGATTTTAAACTTCAGTTCGCGCGCCGCAACAGCTGCTTTCGTTCCGTTCACCCAAGACTTCCGTAATGTCCACCGAAACCCTAGCGCCGGATGAGGTCCAGCGGCTGTGCCGGTTGTGCCTGACCGACGATGACTTGCAGTGTGCGCTCTTTGGCGCGGATTCCAACTCCAACCTGGCCCAGAAGATCTTGGAGTGCACTTCCATCCAGGTGAGTTTCTGACTGATTTTGACCGTTTGTGATGACCCTGTCAGGGCCAGATGTTGACTTTTTTTTTATTCATTTGTAGATTGAAAACATTCCTGGAGTTCCGGGATTTCTTTGCGAGGTGTGCAAATCCAAGCTGGTCATTTGCTCGCAGTTTATTTCACAGTGTTTGAAGACGGATCAGAAAATAAGAAGGATTTATGCGAAGCAATTTGAGCAGTTTGCGAAATCGCACGAGGAAATTGTCAGCAAAGAAAGCAGCCAGATTGAAATACTGGATTATTTTGTGGAAGATCCAGCTTCTACCGAGGCGGACGGAAAGCAGGGCTTCCTAATTGAAGTTATAGAAGAAGCGGAAGAGCTTGAAGAGTCGCAAAATGATCAGAAAGTGACTGAAATCGAGCTATCACTGGATGAAAGTTCAGGGAAGTTGGTCAACCTGGAGCAGGAGGAGAATGACCCCTCCTGGGAACCTCAGATTATGAACAAAATAAATTCAGAAGAAATTGAATTGCTGAAAGCTCCTTCGGAGAAAGATTGCGCTAAGAAAGTGCAAGAGGAGTCTTTTTCTGAGCAAGATGAAACTCTAACCCCAAATAATAAGTCCAAAAACAGGGTAAAAAGCAGCAAGTGCACCATTTGTGGAATCCCTCAACAAAACATGAAACAGCACATGGCCGTTCACACCGGCATCAAGAAACACGTCTGCCAGTTCTGCAACAAAGCGTTTGCCCAGCGGGGAAATCTAACGATCCATCTGAACATTCACACCGGAAATAAGCCCCACAAGTGCGATCAGTGCACGAAGAGCTTTGGAGATCCGACCGCGCTGAAGCTGCACAAGGTCTTTAAAAACAATTTTTAAGTAAAAAAAGGTAAAAATTAAAGCGAATCTTATTATTTCAGGTGAACCATACCAGCGAGCTGAAGTACCATTGTACCATTTGTGGGTGCAACTTCAAGTATCCGCACTCGCTGAAGAGTCACATCCGGAGCCACAATAATGAACGGAACCATGCGTGCTCGTACTGTGATAAGGCGTTCATCACGGCGTAAGTATTTTTGGATTGTTTTGCCATTCTCACTGAGGAAAGGCTATAAAATCACTTGAAAATTGAACTTCCTAATTAAACCTCTTTCATTCCACCTTGGGATTCAAACTGATGACTTGGATTGTGAGTTAAAACTCAGGCCCGTCATCAGGCAGCAATGCCAATTACAGATAAATCTATATTTTACCAAATTTTTGATCCCTAAAATCACAAATATCTGTGTATACAGATTATTTAGAAATGATTATATTTGAAAATTTCAACAACTTAGTAAAAGAATGATGCATTCATATGATTAAAACTTAAATCTGAAGTTAAAAATAAAAAATATATCTTCTATTGCTTCGAATTTGACATGATACAGATAAAATACAGATTTTTTTTTTGAAAATACAGATCTCCCTTTAAAATATTCTGGCAACATTGTCATCAGAGGTGAAATTGGGTCATACAAATTTCTGCATTTTTTTATGACCCAATCTCACTCCTGATGAAAGAACGTCAAAAAGCGACGTGCGACAAGACAGCACGACAACGTCGATATTTTAAGTGCTTTTACATTTTTTTATTACGCATTTTGATTTAAAGTTCTAAGGTGATTTTATTTTATATTAAATTTTATAAAGAGAAAAACCTATCAATAAAATTTCAATTAATTTTAACTCAATTAAAAAATACTGTATAATTAAGTTTTTATGTAATTTTATCATGAATTTTAGCTTCAAAAGGAAAAGTTATCCATAAAAAATATTTTTAAAATTTTAAGTAATTCGCAATCATTTTTTCTTTTGTACAACTATTACTACTTTTATTTAAAATTCAACTTAAAGTAAGAAAATCTCTCTATAGATTTCATTTTGGCCTTCTTAAATGTTTAGCAATAGAGTTTGTTTATTGGATTTTTCTTTCTATTATTTAAAATTTAATTTTGATTTAAGGGAAGGGAAGGGAGAATCTTTTGAGAGGAGTATATTTTTCCCTTGATTAAAAAGTTTGCAAATATGTTTTTATTATTTAAAAATTTAATAAATTTTTTTTTAATTTGACAAGTTTAAGAGAAAACATTTTGGCTTTCATAAAAAAATTTATAGCCAAGCTTTTTCATGCAACTTTACCTTCTTTTATGTTTTTAAAATCATCTCATATAGATTCATAGGAAGGAAAATATTGGTGTTAAATATGATAAAAGATGGCAAAAGTTGTTGTTAATCTGGATTCAAATAAAAAAGGTTCATAATTAATGTATGTTGTTTAATCTTACCTTCTTTAAACTGTTTTTGATTGGAGATGTTATCTATGTAATTTTATCGAAGTAATTCCTTTGTTTTAAAAATTTCTTATGGTTTATTCAAGAATTAGATCATTAAAAGTTCATACATTGCATGGATCATACAATAAGATAAATATTTTTTGCGGAACGATTTTAAATAATCATACTTAAATAATCATACTACCAACTGTACGGTATTTTTTTCCGTAGCGTTCGGATTTTCGTCCCTCTTCGCGGATTTTGTACGATTTTTTTTTCGTATAATACAGATTTTAAAGGAATTTAATGATGATAATAAAAACTTTTTCAAATTTAATTGCTTTTTTGCTTTGGCCAATGTTGGGCCAATGCTTTAGACATTTTTTATTCAACTGTAAGTTTGATTTTAAAAGATAATTCTGGTAGTTCAAACATTACTAACAATTATTCTTTATTGATTCCTTAGAAAACAAATTTATTTAATAAAATATCAAAGAGCTTTCAGAAGCATGAGAAAATCTGAAATAACACATTTCTCGATGTTACTCGTAATAGCAAACTTGACAATTCGTGAATTTTAAAACGTTTATCAATTGAGCAATTCTCTACGAAATCGGTCTTTTTTCTTCAATTTTAATATTTGTATTTTTTAATCCGACTGAAACTTTTTTGGTGCCTTCGCTATGCCCAAAGAAGCCATTTTGCATCATTAGTTTGTCCATATAATTTTCCATACAAATTTGGCAGCTGTCCATACAAAAATGATGTATGAAAATTCAAAAATCTGTATCTTTTGAAGGAATTTTTTGATCGATTTGGTGTCTTCGGCAAAGTTGTAGGTATGGATACGGACTACACTGGTAAAAAATAATACACGGTAAAAAAAATTTGGTGATTTTTTTATTTAACTTTTTAACACCAAAACTTGATTTGCAAAAAAACACTATTTTTATTTTTTTTTATTTTTTGATATTTTTTATAGGACATAAAATGCCAACTTTTCAGAAATTTCCAGGTTGTGCAAAAAATCATTGACCGAGTTATGAATTTTTAAATCAATACTGATTTTTTCAAAAAATCGAAATTTTGGTCGCAAAAATTTTTCAACTTCATTTTTCGATGTAAAATTGAATTTGCAATCAAAAAGTACTTTAGTGAAATTTTGATAAAGTGCACCGTTTTCAAGTTATAGCCATTTATATGTATCTTTTATCAAAATAGTCGCAGTTTTTCATTTTTTTAAATTAGTGCACATGTTTGTCCACTTTTGAAAAAAATATTTTTGAAAAGCTGAGAAAATTCTCTATATTTTGCTTCATCGGACTTTGTTGATACGACCTTTAGTTGCTGAGATATTGCAATGCAAAGGTTTAAAAACAGGAAAATTGATGTTTTCTAAGTCTCACCCAAAAAGCCCACCATTTTTTAATGTCGATATCTCAGCAACTAATGGTCCGATATTCAATGTTAAAATATGAAACAATTGTGAAATTTTCCGATCTTTTCAAAAAAAATATTTTCGAAATTTTCAAATCAAGACTAACATTTTAAAAGGGCGTAATATTGAATGTTTGGCCTTTTTGAAATGTTAGTCTTGATTTGAAAATTTTGAAAATATTGTTTTCGAAAAGATCGGAAAATTTCACGTATGTTTTATATTTTAACATTGTAAATCGGACCATTAGTTGCTGAGATATCGACATTGATAAATGGTGGGCTGTTTGGGTGAGACTTAGAAAACATCAATTTTCCTGTTTTTAAACCTTTGCATGGCAATATCTCAGCAACTAAAGGTCGTATCAACAAAGTCCGAAGAAGCAAAATATAGAGAATTTTTCTCAGCTTTTCAAAAATATTTTTTTCAAAAGTGGGCAAACATGTGCACTAATTTAAAAAAATGAAAAACTGCGACTATTTTGATAAAAGATACATATAAATGGCTATAACTTGAAAACGGTGCACTTTATCAAAATTTCACTAAAGTACTTTTTGATTGCAAATTCAATTTTACATCTAAAAATGAAGTTAAAAAATTTTTGCGACCAAAATTTCGATTTTTTGAAAAAATCAGTATTGATTAAAAAATTCATAACTCGGTCAATGATTTTTTGCACAACCTGGAAATTTCTGAAAAGTTGGCATTTTATGTCCTCTAAAACATATCAAAAAATAAAAAAAATTAAAAATAGTGTTTTTTTGCAAATCAAGTTTTAGTGTTAAAAAGTTAAATAAAAAATCACCAAATTTTTTACCGTGTATTATTTTTTTCCAGTGTAGTCCGTATCCATACCTACAACTTTGCCGAAGACACCAAATCGATCAAAAAATTCCTTCAAAAGATACAGATTTTTGAATTTTCATACATCATTTTTGTATGGACAGCTGCCAAATTTGTATGGAAAATTATATGGACAAACTAATGATGCAAAATGGCTTCTTTGGGCATAGCGAAGGCACCAAAAAAGTTTCAGTCGGATTAAAAAATACAAAAAAAATCGAATGACCGAAATCCTAGAGAACTGCTCAGAAGTTCCAAATTGGCAGAAAATAAAAAATCTGTCGAAATCTGGCAAAGATAATGTTAAATCTTAATTCTGGCAGACACTTGAAAAATCTGGCATTCCCAGATTTATCTGGTAACCCTGGCCCTACCAATGGTGGGTTTTTTTTTAAGTTCAAAGCCCGTTGTGGATTTAAGACTCGTGCTGAAAAAATCTTCTTTTTACAACTTGTTTCTTAAACTACTATTCCAGCTATTTGTTTCTTAAACTACTATTCCTTTCGAATAATCGAGTTTGGACTTGAATCTATTTCCCTCTTTCCAGCAACGTCCTGAAACGCCACATCCGCACCCACACGGGTGAACGACCCTACCGGTGCGACCTTTGCACCAGAGCGTTCGCCTCTGACTGGAACCTGGCGATGCACAAGAAGTCGCATCACGACATCCAGGTGACCAGGTCCTTCTCCTCCTCCTCCGGCCGGAGACCATCATCATCCGCCGCCAGGTCAAAGCCGAACGGACCACCGTTTGCGTGCGATCTGTGCAAGTCCAGCTTCCGGCTCAAAGCTAACCTCAAGAAGCACAAGGCGATTCACGAGAAACAGAAGCGACTGACCGCCGAGAAGTAACGATTTGAAATAGGAAGCGTATATTTTGTTGAGGTTGAAATGTGATTTTATAGTTTTTGTTATTGATGACTGCCACAGAAAACCCCATTAAAAATCCCAAAAACCCACAACTAAAGCGATTTTATTTGCCCAACTGTTGGCACTTTTCTGTTGACACTATGAATCTCCAAACCCATTTCGCGTCTAACCGGTCTAACCAGCACACTCCCACAACGTTTCGTAATGTGGGAAGAAGGTCGGAAGTTGATGAATTTCGCTAAAACGTGACAAACTCTTCACCGATGATGGCGCGCAAAACTTTTGCCCTTGAAAATTTCAACGCCTGCAGAAATTATCTGTGCGAAAAAAAAAATAACAAAACGAAAAAATACCGGTTTGCAATGAACATCGCGCTTCGGCGAGAAAGAAAAGAGGAGATTCTTCACCACACTTTTTATCTGTTTGCCGACATAAAATATGAGGCTCTGCTTTAAAATGCGCAAATTATCGATTGTTTGTTAACTTTCAATATTGACGATCGTTAACGATCGTGCTAAGTATCGTCCCTTTCGAGTTGCACAATGCCGATGGGTCGCGAGATTGCACTTCAGCGGGTGTCGCGCTGACACCTCAACGAGCAGACTTTCAGGCGGCTTGCAACTTGAACAGTTTGTATTTCTTTAGTTGCCAGCTTTCAGTAGCGGACAGAGTTCAGGGTCAACGGAAGCACTTCTTCGGACAGGCGTGCGAAATGATTCTGTTGAGATAAAAAGCACGTGATCGATGGTGGTTTCGGAGAAGGTGATGGATCGGTTGCTGAATGTTTGAATATTTAATGAGGCTATTTTGCATTGGCAAAATTCGGGGAAATGGAGATTAGTGCTATTCAAACTAATAAATAAATATTCAATGGGGTATCTCGCGAGGAGATAAATCATTTCATGGAGACGCATGATGCATAAGCAAAGTTGCGGCACCTGTGCTATCAGCCTTAATTGCCTTTCTCACTGACTATAAAATCACTCGAAAAATAATCTCAGTACAATTCCTAGACAAACCATCGCGTAAAAATATCGGCTCGGTATCAAAATTTAAGCAAACGTCTTTGGTTTGTAGGGAAGAAAATAGAAATAAAAATTGTAGCTCTAATTCTCCAACCTGGCTGAATGCACAGACTGTAAGAAACTGTCCACGTGGTTTATGGATGGCCTCCTTGCCCAGTTTGGAAATCAGTGAAAATGAGTTATTCAGTGATCAGAATTTATCCACCGATCGGTGATTTAGCCTTTAATACGATCGACGATCATAAGGAAAATTCAGTCAACTTTGGAAAATAATATATCATAAACTCATGGGTTATTTTTGGGAATGACGAAATCGTAGGTATTTTGTTAACCGTATATGAAAAATGAAATGAAAAAAAAAAAACAAAAACGAAAAGGGGAAAAATTTTTGATATTTTTTTTAAAGGCTGGTACAAATTTACTTAAAGTTTTTGTCTCCCCCCCCCCACGCCGCCCCCCTTTAAAGTCGAGCCGAAAAATCAGTGGGCAAAAAAATATGTTTTCAAAAAACTTAAAAATTTCAATGTAAATTCAAGTGCAATCCTGAACAAAAACGAAAAAACTTAGTTGACTTTATAGCTGTCGGCCACCATTGCTAGTACCAACAACTAGTGTCTTCCTTTTTTTTAATCTACAAGGACTTCGCCGCCCTGCGCTCCTAAGTGTATGAAAGCATGAGACGGAGCGATGGCGCCGAATACCCATATTTACACAAAGAATTTTAGAGCGCCCGCCGCGGGATTCGAACCGGCGACCTCTGGATTGTGAGTCCAGTGCGCGGTCCGATTGATCCACACGGGACGCAATCACCTGAAGTCAATTTAAAATGCATTCCCCTGCGATTAGAATCATTTTTAGAATGTTTGGGGTATTTAAAAAATCTTTTGAGTTTTTTAAAGTTTTCGATGTTTACTGCCGTTTTACGCATAATTGTCCCATGTTCAAAAAAGTGCAACTAAGAAACATAACATAGCACATAACTTTGTCAATTTCTCACAAAATTATGAACTTTTTACATGAATTGAAAGCTTAAACATTCAACTATGTTTGACTGATAAGGGTATTTCATCGGATGTACTCTTCGAATCATACCAAGTGCTTTAAAAAAATATTTTAAACCGGCATTTTCAAAATTCCAGTGACTGTAAAAATGCAGGGATCAAGTCTCCCTAAACGCACTTTTTACCTTCCTCACCTAACTGAGGAAAGGCTATAGAATCACTCGAAAAACGAAATTTTTAATTTGACCTGCTAGACCCACCTTCATATATACTATACATATCGACTCAGAATCAAATTTCGAGCAAATGCATGTGTGTGTGGTGGGATGTTGATCAAAAAAAATTGCACTGGATTATCTCGGCACTGGCTGAACCGATTTGGACCGTTTCGGTCCCATAAGTCGCTATTGAAAATTATAAAGTTTAGTTAAGTGCTTCAAAAGTTATGCTAAAAAAACGATTTTAACAAAGTTTAGTTAAGTGCTTCAAAAGTTATGCTAAAAAAACGATTTTAACAAAAGTCCGAAAGATTGTAAAAAGGGTGGTTTTTGTAAGAAACCCCGTCAGCTTTCTAGAACAAAGCTAATTTTGTAACTCACATGCTGACGAGATACAGGCTTGGGATCAAGTGCCCCCGGGGATCAAGTCTCCCCACTCTCCTCTATTGATTCAAAAATTCATAACTTGGTCAAAGATTGTTTGCCTATTCTGGAAATTTCTGACAAGTTGGCATTTAATGTGCCCTAAAACATATCAGAAACTAAAAAAATAAAAATAGTGTTTTTTTTTGCAAATCAAGTGACAAACAGTGAAATTAAAAATCACCCAATATTTTTTTACCGTGTATCATTTTTTTCAGTGTTGTCCTTATCCATACCTACAACATTGCCAAAGACACCAAATCGATCAAAAAATTCCTTTAAAAGATACAGATTTTTGAATTTTCACAGATCATTTTTGTATGGACAGCTGCCAAATTTGTATGTAAAATTATGAGCATGAGCATTAGCATGAGAGACCACCCATGGTTGTCCTTCTCCGTTGCTGAACAGGACCATAATATCCCATCAGCACAACCGGTCACACGCTTCAACGATCAAATGATGTTTCCCTTATCAACAGCATTCATGAATGCGCTGAAAAGATAAAACATCACGATCATCAAAACTAGAGCCGGTGCGAATAGGGAACAGTCGTTGGCCACCAACGGCGCCCGCCATGTCAGTTTGTAGATCTCGAGGGAATGGGACGGGAATGTTAGTTAGCACAGGCTGCTACCAAGGGTGGGTTCTATACGATATCCACACCACCGCGTGTGTCAGAAAACTACTTCTACTTGGGATTTTGTTAGTGGGTAAGGGTGGCCAGGATTCAACATAGAGGATGATGATGCGACCCAATAACCAATAAATTTCGTTTAATGGTGTGATGTATTATGCATCCTCAAGGCAATCAGTCGGAGTATGCGGATGAGACTATTCCCGGTTTTTTGGTGTTGAGTTTAGCATAAATGATTTAATCTTAGACAGCCGGCTGTGGAAAGATAAAACGAAATAAAATGCGAAAACGCGAAACCGCCCGGATCGAAATACACACACAATCGGGGGGACAACAGAGACGGAAACGGCAACGAAAATCCTGCGTGATAACCGCGACGCACACCGTTCAAATTCTCCAACGCAACTCAGCTGCCAAATTTGTATGGAAAATTATATGGACAAACTAATGATGCAGAATGGCTTCTGTTAGTTTCCGTGATGAATTCTCGTAACAGGCGTGGCTGAATGGTTACGCTTTGTAAGTGGATGATCATGGGTTTGATTCCCATCTGCTCCAGCCTTCCATCGGATGGGAAATTGTTAGGCCGTTAAGTCATTCCAGGTGTGGGAGTCGTCTGGCACAAGTAAAATTAACACACGAAACCTGCTATGGTGGAGTTGCTGGTCGGCAGTTGGACTCGCAATCCAATGGTCGTAACTTCGAATCCTGTGGTGGAATATAACCTTGGAGTAAAAAAGAGGTTAAGGTGCTCTCCTCATTCATGCCTTTAGACTCATAGGTTCGAGCAGAAACTTGCAATAGAGACCACTCGATAAAGTGGATGGTTTGTTGCTGCCGTTTTCAAAAAATATAAGTTTCAGGTTTATGATTTCGATGAATTTTGTAATATTTTGTGTATAAAAATGGCTTATTATTTTTTCAATTGCTATTCATTTTTAAAAATCTATCAGCATTTATAGCCCAATTACGACACGATTTATCGAATTGTTATCATATTTCAGTCTAAAAGCCCTTTTCCTCTTTTACCGCGGTTTAAAAAACGCACGGAAATGGCGAAACAAAACGCATAAAAGCATGCAAAATCTCTTTACTTCGGATGCTATCCCTTAGCCAGCCAGTTTTAAACAGTAAATAAACTATATTTTTCTAAATGCTTTATAAGGGTTTTTTCTTGCATTACAATAGCTCTTAAAATACCTTATATCCGCGGGGGAATTTGGTACAAAATTTCCAAATTACTTCGCAAAAGGTTACCCCGTTCCGAAGGTGACGTGATTGGCGTGTTCTGTCGTCATCACCCAACACACCTCCCCCGCGCTCTCACCGACGGCGACGACAAAACATATATAAAACGCCAGTGTTTATCAGCGAATTTAGTCAGTTCGAATACCGGTTTGTCCGCGAAGCCCCAGTGTTCACACCTGAACAGTGCCTTTTTCACGGTTCAGTCGAGTTTCATTCATTGTTGAAATCAGTTCACCGGTTCCGTTCCGGAGAATCTCGCGCCATTATGATGGAGAAGGTCGTCATCGTTGCGGTTCTGCTGTGCTGCTCATTAGTTGCACTTTGCAACGGTAATTTTATTCGCTCATTACGATGCGTTACGTGTGACAACTGGGTGCATTTGTTACAGTTTGACTCAGTGAGGGGAAATCCCAGTGTCAATTTGGTGATGTTATAAAGTGACTGTAATATTTAAAACTCTAAATGTTCTAGATTTGTTGGATTTAATGATGTTGTGACTTAAAGAAGCAGATTGAGTGATAAAGTGATATCAATTGGACCTAAAAAGTGATTTGTGATTGCTGATTGTTTACAACTATGAACAATCCAACTATGTAACGTTGTTAAAACAGTAGTTAGAGCGTTACTGAATTCATTTGTACGAAGAAAAAATGATGAGATTTTTAATTACAAATAAATTGTGAATCGTACAAATCAATTTTAAGCATTTAACTTTAGAATTTTTAAAATTAGAATTTTTTGACAAATATATTTTGAGAGTTGTTCTTAGATAGTTCACTAACATTTTCCCAAAATATGGTGGAATTTGATAAACTCTTTCCTAAATGCCAATCGTTTGAAAATTTACATTGTATCAAGTGAAACTAAAATGATGCTCAAATATAAAGATATGGTAAAAACAAATCATTCAACAGTGTTTCTTGTTCGAGGGAATCGTATTGACATGATACAATGTTTGAAGTAGTGATTTTTTAAACACTTGGATACTTTTCAAACAATTACAACCAAAATAATCGAAAGTTGATTTTTTGAGAGGTCTTTTTTAGCCAAATACGAACCTCAACTTTAGACAGCTGCAAAAATGAAAGGATTTGTTCTAGGATCGAAATTTATTCAGCTAAGTCATCTGAAGATTTCCCTTACACAACCCTTTTAACAGAATTTAATTTCATTGAGAAGAACTGAGAAATGGTAAAATCCGTAGAAAATCACTTTGACTCAATCTATTTTTCTCTACCAAAAATAACAAAATTGAAAAGTAATGCTTTTCCATACAAGTGCTGAAAAGCTCTACTTTTCAGCACTGAAATAGGTGCTGAAAAGTTGAACTTTTATGCACTTGTGTTGAAAAGAAATAATTTTTATAGTTGTTTTGCTTTGAACGGTGAATTGACATAAATCGTGGAAATTTCACATAAAGAGTGTTTTTTAGAATTGCAAAAAAAATGTTGAATGCAACTAGTTACAAAACTTTATTTTTTCGGCACCTTCATATTTTTCCAACTTGATGAACCTCGTTGGATAAATGTAGGACTCGTGGTTAAAAAATATTCTTTTTCAACTTGTTGCACAAACTACTATTTATAATTTATTTTCTACTAGTTTACAATCAGCTTTGATTTTTCTTCATCAATTCACCAGTCTTTTCTAATTTTTGTTGATCTTATCAGTGAAATATGTTTCAAACTAATTTATAATTGTTTAATGAATAGTTTATTTTCTTATCATATAAAATTTAGAAAGCTGAAAGCTGAAAAACTAGATTCAATAGTCTTGTTTAGTCAAAATTATTAGCAGTCTGGACCCGGAGCCTGATTTTTCTGTACAATTTTTTTCCGACATGTGGAAAGATATTTGGAGACTAGCATAAATATTCTTTAAAGTAAACAAACCGTCACAAGAAATTCCTTTGAAATTTCAAACAGAGATTAAATTTTTAAATTTCCGATTTCCACGGAAAGCATAAAACCAAAATATGTGTTAAATATCGTGAAAATTTCACGAAACTCAGAAAAATCATATGACAGATTAACAAGAAACAACAAGTTAACAAGTCAACTAAAAAAACAAGATTACAAACTTTATTATTTTAAAATAAGGCCGTTGCAAATAATTTTTAAGGTTTATGTCGTCCCCTCCTTCAAAATTGGCCTGAATAATCAGGGGGCAAAAAAATATTTTTTCGAAAAACTTCAAAATGTTAATGAAAATTAAAGTTTAATCAACTGAAAACCAGTAAAAATGCATTTTCCCGCGTTTATAATCATATTTAGCATGTTTGAACTCCTTTGAAAACATTTTAAATTTTCATGAAATACTAATGTACAGTCCCATGAAAAGTTTTTTTTTTGCGAAAAAAAAAATTCCGTCAATACCTCGATATTTTCAAAATTAATTATTGGAAAGCAACTGTACGCCTGTAAAATGCATTTTAAAACACTTTTTTTTATCCAAATGTTGAAACCTAGGTTTGTATTGCAGATTACAGCGATTTTTAGACAATCGTGCAACTTGTGGAAAGCTCTATACAAAAGTGCACACCTCAAACTACCGCAGAAAAAAAAAAAACTGTCTAAGACACACACCCTAGTTTGAAACTGTTCTAAAGTGTTCGAAAGCAACAAAGCTCAGTCGAGACACGCACCACTGTAGGCGAGCGGGGGGGAGAAGGGGTAGGATTTCAAGTGTGCAAATATTTGGTGTGCAGTTATGATTTGTAAGGGTAGAGAATTTAGTGCAAAGTGTGCAATAATTTCAATTTTCATATTTTTTATTTTTTTGCCCGCCTTCCCCCCTCGACTTTGGTCAGAGCCGAGGGACATAAACTTCAAAAAATATTTGCAACGGCCTAAACGATTGCAAACAACTGTACACGGAAAAAAGGCAATTTTCGAAATCGCACGCAGAAAACTAATGCATATTTGAATCAACAAAACATTTTGTTGATTTTGAAAATCAAGATTTTTGTTGAATCAACGCTAAACGTCAAAACAACTTTTTCAAAAGAACAAAAGATTTTTGTGGAATTGAAAAAATCAAGGTTTGTTTCAATGCAAAATCCGCGTTAATTATAATCAACAAATTTTTTGTTGAATCAAACCTTGTACAGGCTGATCGTACAAAATATTTTTCTGCGTTCGTGAATTGTGTTCATGAATTTGAGAACCATGAAAGAATATATTCACGTTTATAATGCAAATAAACCATACTCATGAAAAAATCCTTCGTGGTTCTCAAATTCATGAACATAATTCACGATTACCGGAATTGATTTTTTCTGTGGACAAACAAAAAGCTAAAATTCATAGAAGTTGAAATCATTTATATTATTCCGATTTTTTTTAACATACGACTATTTCTTATTTCTATACTGTACTATTTCTATAATTTCTTAGCAAATTTTGTAACCATTTTATTTTAATGTATGTTTTCTTTTTCAATTAAAAACATGTATTATTTACAATAAAAAGGGCTTTTTGGACGAAATATTTGTTGGATTTGTTAATTTTAAGCATTGATTTGAGAAAATTCTTGAATTTCACGGGATTTCAAGGAATTTCAAAGTTTAACAAATTTGACGCTGTCCACTAAATTTTGAAAATTCACTACCGTAATCTGGGGTGAATCGGTACTACATTCAGACTGTAGGGACAGCAGTTTTTAGAGCACTTAAAGCTTTTAAATTTGGAAATCGATGTACACATTTTGTTGGCCTGAGTCTGTTCTAACCGAAACCAACCAGAAAAATCAAAATATTGTGCTCCAACATGGTTAAAATTGCTGTCCCAATTCACCCCATGTGTCCCGATTGACCCCAGTTTACGGTACCCTAAATATCAGGTAGAAATGGCAATCAAACAATATCTTTGTGGATTTTTTTTATTAAAGATTCCCCTTGATTTTTTTCTCCTTGTGTTTATTTGTGCACTGATATATTTTTAATTCCAGTAAAAAATTGATATTGAGATATATTTATTTTTTTATACTTAATGATTGTGATTTTTTGATGTCTTTCTGAAAAATGTTGTTAACATTAAATTCACGAATCAATTAAATTGATATATATTCCTATTTTATAATTTAATTTTGCATTTTGTATTGCAACTTATGTCTAAACTACTGTTCCATTACGAACTGCTTCTAAAAGACAATGATTTTGAAATTTTATTATCCTCAGCTGAAACGGAAGAGCCATGCCCTGTCCCACCAAAGCACTACACAGAGCTTGGCTGCAAACCCATCAAAGACGAAGGACATCGTTGCCCAAATCGGTGAGTATTTTGATCCCCATTTACGCCATACTACAGATTACTATTAGACACTCCAAACAATGCATCACGTTTACACACCCCCGCACCATTAACGTAAATCATTTGTATAATTTTGCTGAATGAATGACGCACCGGAACAAAACAGGTTCTAATTGAGTTTGCTCACTCACGTTTCCAGGTACGAATGTCCGAAGCTAACGGATCGTGACGGCCAAAAGTGCTACTTCAATGGAAACATTTACGAGCCCGGAACCGGTCTGTCGAAAACCGACCAGGAGCTGGTCAGCTGTAGCCCGGCATGCCGTTGCAATAAGTGAGTGATTGAAATAATTAAAATATTAGACTCCTTCCATAATTCTTTCTTGGAATGTTAAATACACAGTAAAATCTGTATTCAAAAAATAACTGTAATTTATCTAATCTAATTTATCGTGAAATCTCTTCCTTAGCAAAACTTCGCCAGCATCCTTCACCTGTGCCTCGATCGACTGTCCGGAGTTCTTTGGCCGCAAGGAGGACTGCATCTACCAGTACGAAAAGGGCCAGTGCTGTTCCTCGGGAGCGCCAGTTTGCGGCGAGGAAAAGATCGAGCAGTTGGCCGAGTGCTACTTCGAAGGTGAACTGTACCGGGAAGGTCAGAAGATATATCCGACGGAGGAATCTTGCTACAGCTGTCATTGCCAGAAGGGCTTCGACAACAGCACGGTGGTGGGCAATCCGCACTGCCAGGAAGTCAACTGTGGAATCGAACTGCGCAGCTCGGAACGACTGGCCCGTGGATGCATTCCGGTGTACTTTGGAAACGACCGATGCTGTCCGATTTCGTGGAGATGTCGTAAGTTTAACCAAAAAGCTTGATCGAAGATTGTCTTGACTCAATGAAAATCATACTTTTACAGCCGAGGACAAGGACACCGTCATCGTCGAAGGTCGTCGTGGAGCCGAAGAAGTCACCGATCCCAAGATGCAGTGCAAGTTTGGAAAGTTGACCATGGGTGTGGGAGATTCGATTTCCTCGGAAGACAAGTGTGTCTCGTGCAAGTGCACTGTCCCGCCGATGCCGCATTGCATCCAGAGCAGGGAATGTTAACTCTGGTTGGAGTTCAGTATTCGTTTGAGTTATCCCGTTGGTGCTTAAATCTACAGCAAAACGTACAAAATTATTTCACTTATTTATTGTATACATTGTAGTTGAGTAAGAAATCAAAAAGATCAATAAACTGCATGCACTTTTTGAACATTCAAATCAAGTTTTATTTTTACTGTTTTCGTTAATCCGATTTTGCTCGATTTTGCTAATTTAAATTTAATTTATTTTTTAAGTTTTTAAAAGATATTTTTTTTGTTTAATGGTTTTTTCTCCATTGTTTTTATATTCGAAAGACACGCCAGAATTATTCTTCAACCGTTATCATCTACTACCCTCTACTACTACCAATTATTTTTTCAATTATTTTTATTTATTCCGGAGGTGATTTTCTTTTCAGTTTTTTTATATGCATTTATCTTGTTTTGGTTTAGTTTTCCAACAACGTAGTTTCAATGTGGAGTAATTATCTACGTTTTCGCAAACAGGTATTTTGTTACAAACTTTGGAGAAAAACCATTCGGCCCTGTCTAAATATTTTTGAAAAATTCAAAGTGTACGTGTTTTTGGGGACCCCAAACTTCATGCTTCCCCTCGAGTTGAGCCTGCGCAGTCATTTTTGTCATTTTTTGTTGGTCAGTGGTATGATGAGGACTTCTCAGATAAAAAATAAGTAGGTACACGGAAAAGAAAATTTCATTTGACATTTTATCACTAAAAGTTGAATCCCCAAAATACGTAATATTTATTTTTAGTTTTTTTTAATATGTTTAAGTGGATTAAAAAAAATCTTAGAGTTTAAGATTATGCAAAATTTGGTACCGGAGATAAAAATACGATGATTTTTACAAACATCTGAAGTAATATCAATAAAAACTTCAAAAAACATTTTAAGATGCAACACAAATTTGCAACAGAAAATGACTATACAGTCCAGACTCGATTATCCGAAGGCCTCGGACAAAATTCACTTCGGATAATCGAATCACGTTTTTTTTAATATTGAAAATTTGGACCTTTTGAAATGTTAGTCTTGATTAAAAAAAATATTGTTTTCGAAAAGATCGGAAAATTTCACGAATGTTTTATATTTTAACATTGTAAATCGGACCATTAGTTACTGAGATATCGACATTAGAAAATGGTGGGTTGTTTGGGTGAGACTTAGAAAACATCAATTTTCCTGTTTAACATCTTTGCATGACAATATCTCAGCAACTAAGGGTCGTATCAATAAAATTCAAAAAAGCAAATATAGAGAATTTTCTCAGCTCTCCAAAAATATTTTTTTCAAAAGTGGGCATACATGGGCACTAATTAAAAAAATGAATTTCTGCTACTATTTTCAAAAAAGTTACCTAAAAATGGCTTTAACTTGAAAACGGTGCACTTTATCAAAATTTCACTACAGTACTTTTTGATTGCAAATTTGATTTTACATCGAAAAATGAAGTTGAAAAATTTTTGCGACCGATATTTCGATTTTTTGAAAAAATCAGTATTGATTCAAAAATTCATAACTCGGTCAAAGATTTTTTGCACAGCCTGGAAATTTCTGAAAAGTTGGCATTTTATGTCCTCTAAAACAAATAAAATAAATTAAAACAGTGTTTTTTTGCAAATCAAGTTTTAGTGACAAAAAGTTAAATAAAAAATCATTACATTTTTTATTACCGTGTATCATTTTTTTCCAGTGTAGTCCATATCCATACCTACAACTTTGCCGAAGACACCAAATCGATCAAAAAATTCCTTCAAAAGATACAGATTTTTGAATTTTCATACATCGTTTTTGTATGGACAGCTGCCAAATTTGTATGGAAAATTATATGGACAAACTAATGATGCAAAATGGCTTCTTTGGGCATACCGAAGGCACCAAAAAAGTTTCAGTCGGATTAAAAAATACAAAAATTAAAATTCTAAAAAAAATACCGATTTCGTAGAGAATTTTATGTCTTTATGTAATATTTTTTTTTTGTTTTTTCCTTCAATTATTCAAATTTTGGAATAAAATGTTACCTTTGAAGTAGGCCAAAAACACTTATTTTTAATATTTTCAAATGCTGGGATTGGTTTTAAGTCTTTTATTATTTTTATAGAAATGAACATAACATAGATAAAAATGTTTAGTTTTAATACTGAAAATCAAAATGATTATAAAAATTAGGGTTAATTAGATGACACCGGGAAAACAAAATCACAAAATTTAAACTTAAAGAGATCTTATCAACCACCAGACCAGATCAGATGTTAAAATATAAAGTGTTAAATTTTCTCAATCATTCAAAAATATTATTTTTATTAAATTTTGCTTTTTTTTGTTTTTAACATTATTTAATGAAAAGGAATATTTCATCAAATACCTATTTCATATTATTTAATTTAATCTCTAATAAGAAGATGGGTAAAATGGTAAAAGATTACAGTAAATGTATAAAGCAATAATTTATTATTTATTTTTGTAAAAAATCTTTACAATTTCCATAACCTCTGGTACAAATATCGAACGCTCATAAAAGGTGTCAGTAGCATCGCAATTCTTTTTTTTTGTGAATTTGAATATATGTGTTTATTTAGCAGCAGACGATTATTAGCTGATGCTGTTTCACTAGCAAAGCCATCAGTTTGAATATGAAGTTATAAGCGCTGCCATCTGCTTCTTGTGTGTCTATAAACACTCGTAATCACCAGAGATCTTAGTCAGTTGGATTTGAGTTCAATAGAGGAAGGAGTTGGTTATTTTTGCTCTGTTAAATTTAAATTTCCTAGTTTTTTTTAAAGTATTCTTGAACGTTCGATATTAATTATTTCCGCAAACGTCAAAGACATTTCCGGTCATCATGAGAAAGAACGTTATCGGTGCAATTTTGCTGTGCTCATTAGCTGCACTTTGCAATGGTAATATTATATTAATTAGACATAGCGTGCGAGGCTTAGACGTAGTTGTTCTAATTTGAAGCAAAAGTTAAAAATAGCGAGATATTGCAAAATTACTGAAATTATAAATTTTTAAATGCGATTGACAATAAGAGACAACACATTGTGCGTAGTCAATATCTGTGACTGAAGTTTGAATCAGATTGTTCAGAGATTCTTTTGTTTGATCAGTTGTATATTTAAGGTGTTTTTATTTGAGAAAAACATCGATGTAAAGTGTTATTTAACATGAGATACTGTTTAGTATTTTAGGTCATGAAGTTTTAAACTATCGATGAATCGCATAACTACATTTTCATACCATAATCTGATTTTATTTGTAAACAAAGAGTTCAACAGTTTGAAACTGATAAGGCACTTACGGTAGATCATCGATTAAGGTTAAGTAATCTTCTATTTAAACGTAATCTTTCAGCTGATTGCCCTGTTCCCCCGAAGCACTACTCAGAACTGGGATGTAAACCAATAAAAGATCAGGGTTACGATTGCCCAAACAGGTGCGTGCGAATTTGAAAAATAAATGAATAGGTCTTAATGATTCAACTCATTGAAGATACGACTGTACAAAATTATGGAAACGTGACAATCAAAAGTGTCACTTCAATGGCAACTCTTATGAGCCTGGAACTTCACTATCCGAAAGTGATCAAGCATTGGTACCTTGCTCACCGGCCTGTCGTTGCATGAAGTAGGTTTCATTGTATCTAATTCTAGAACATATGCATAATACTAGATTTTTTCAAGCTACTCCTCGCCAGCTTCCTTCAACTGTGCCACCAACGAATGTCCGGAGTTTTTCAGACGAAAGGAAAACTGCATCTACCAGTACACCAAGGGTCAATGTTGCACCACAGGTCCCTCCATTTGTGGCAAGAAAATTGAAGAACTCGGCAAGTGCTACCTCGAGGGAAAGCTCTACCGAGAGGGTGAGCCGATGTTCCCGGAGAAGAATTCCTGCTACAAGTGCCATTGCAAGCAGGGATTTGATAACAGTACCGTGGTGGGAAATGCCAACTGCTACGAAATCAACTGTGGTATTGAGCTGAGGAACGCGGAACGGTTGGCCCTTGGGTGTATTCCGGTTTACTTTGGAAACGATCGGTGCTGTCCGATTTCGTGGAGATGTCGTGAGTTGGATTTTTTTGTCTAGTTTAATTTTCAGTTAGTCGTGATTATAATTTTACAGCTGAAGACAAGGATACAATCATTGAAGAGGGTCCTCGCTCTGCCCAGGATTCGAAGATGCAGTGCAAGTTTGGCAAACTGACGATGAGCGTTGGAGATTCGATTTCTTCTGAGGACAAGTGCGTCTCGTGCAAGTGTACTATTCCACCGATGGCTCAATGTGTTCAAAGCAGGGATTGCTAAAGTGTGCAGTGCATTTTTCTATGAAGTTAAGGGTGATTACACTAGCATAAACTTGGGGATCCTCAGAAACACGTGCATCTTGAATAAAAAAAAAGGAAAAATGGTTCAGGGCATAATGGTCTTTTACCTAAAAATGTTTGGAGAATTAGGGTGGTTCGTCACTGTTGCATACATCCCAGAAATTGAATCATATGTAAGAGAAGAGAACCACATTAATTCTCGGAACAAACTTTAGAGAAAACCCTTTCAACCCTGCCTATTAAAAAATTCAATTGAACATGATTCTGAAAACCCAAATTATAAGCTTACCCTTGATATAAACTTGCATAGAAGTTTTGTTATCAATCAATGAATAACAAATTTAATAAAAAATCTTTTTGAAAAAATAGTAATCTGTTCGAGAAAGAAAGAAGTGGGGAGAAGGGGGGGGGAAGGGGGGGGGAAAGGGGAGGGAGAAACAAAATGCTTGTTTTGTACATCCGTTGTGAAACTACATTTCCTGTCTTTCTCATTTTCTATACAAAAAAAATAAATAAAAAAAACAGAGTCGAAAAGTATTACTTGTCGATACAACTTCTAAGAACTAGTATGGAAAAGTAATACTTTTCCAAACTGTTTTGTTTAGAACGGTGAATTAACAAAACACATGGTCGTTACTTAAAATTCTGTTCAAAGAGTGTTTTTCTTTACAAAACATAAATTTTCCAGCACTTGTCGTATTAATCCTAGTCGGTGAACCTCGTTGGATAAATATACGGCTCATGTTCTTCTTTTTCTAACTTGGTGCATAAACTACTATTACATCATTACAGTTATGCTATTATCCAAAACTCATTTTAAAACCTAGTTTACAGCTTATTTTGTATTATGAAGTAATTTACCAAATTCTTAATAATTATTATTTTATTTTTAGCATTGCCTTTTACAAAATCTTAAAATAAATCTTAAATAAGAAATCGCAATTTTAAGTTACACAATTTGTATTTCAATTTGTGATAAAGGTTTTAACCCGAAATGCAACTTGAGTAACTTTAAATTAGGATTGCTTTTTTAACATTTTTAAATATTCAGAACTAATGTTGAACTGTTATAAAAAATAACTGCCAATGAGCTGCTACTCCGTTATTGACAGATCAGCTGAAGTTAAACAATGAAACAAAAATGATCAGTGGGAGCCAACCATCCGTTCACTGTTTAACCTCTGAAGATCCCTACTTTATTAGTCAATACCGGCGCCCTCCCACGAAGCCTGCAGTTCAACGAAAGGGAGGAATGTTAGTCCGATAGTTGAAGTTGCAGACTCATCAAGCACACAGTTTTTCGCTATATACTTGTTGATACCGCTTGAGACCGTTGAATCCACATCATCTCCTTCAAGCATCACGTGATTAATATTTTTTTGGGTTAGTAGGATAAGGTATTGGCTTTTCGATGCCTCCCGAGCTGCGACGCTATGGGGAGGACTTTCATAACAGACCCGTCGGCGAGCCTTTCGAGCAACGATGCTATGGGAAGGTCTTTCTGGTTAACACACAAAATTACTCACACACAGTTATTTTGCTCCACTATTAACTCGACGATCCAAATTGTCAGTGCGTCATTCGATCATTATATAGAAATGGCTTTTTCAGCGAAAACAAATAAATTTGAACACAATCCACCCGACGCCGTGCCTTCCGATCCGATGATATAGGAAGGGCTTTGAAAATCACAAAACAATAAATTAAGACACACACAATTCACGACAAAAGGCACACAAAAAAAATCACTTTTCACTCCGAATATTTTTTACACCACCTTTACAAATTATGCACTCACCCCATACGAACAGCGACGCATAAGCACACATAAAAAATTAACCTGAATAATCACGACTTCGCGTCCCCACTTCCAGCGCACCAATCAGTATGAACTCTTATAAAAAATAACTTTTTTTTAATCAAAAACGCGTTTAATTTTTTATCTGCACTTTGCACTTTAGAAGCTGATGTCACTAAACGCTTCAGTTTCGTCAAAGTTTTATAAATTTGGGCTCCCTAAATTGACAGAATCGAAATATAGTAAATTTTCTGCCAAGAAATAAAATAGTAAATTTCATCTTAACCAACTAGCACACGCACACGTATATGTGGGGGTAGCAAAAATAAGGGAGTGCGCATGCACTATGGGCCATCTCCATACAAACAGGCGGCCAAATTATTTTTTTGCTTTTTAAATGTTTTTTCATACAAATTTGGGTAATTGTATGGTATTGAAATGATATACGTCGATTTTTATGACTTTTCATGTTTTTCAATAGTTGATTGTTTATAATAAATAGTCTTTTCATACATTTGCAAGTGCAACAGAATTGCGTATATATTGTATTGCAAGTTTATATTATTAAATTATGGATAAGCTAATACATCCCCACTTTAAGAACACAACCCCTCCCTCCTCTTTCTTCCCCCCCCCCTCTCCTCCTCCCCTCCAACAAAATTTTGTTAAGCGTAATAAATTCATTTTAAGTCAAATATTTATTATTTACTGCTGTGTGTTTCTTTTTGTGAGTCCATGCCATATAACTTGAGACCCGGGGTTACGGGCATAAATTGTGAAAATTTTAATTGTTAAATCAAATAACAGAAAAATTAATTTTATTCAAAATATTAATTATGAAGTAAAACGATAAAATACAAACCATATTCTTAAAATTCATTTGATTATAGAGTTTGTGACAGCTTCAGGATATGTTAAAGGTACTTTTTATGATGTTTTGTACTAACCAACATAGAACTTAAATGTGGATCAGTTTCATGGATTGATCGCAGAAATTCATCATGCTTAGTCAACATTTTGCTGAATACTTTTTCCGGTATCAAACTGAGATTCTCCAGTTTCGCTTGAGAAACTTCGGTACGAATACCTTATTTTGACTAAGGTACTCAATTTTAAATGTAGGCAACAGAAAATTCCAATAAAGTCATTTCGAACTTCTTGAAACCAGGTATTGATTTTTGAAGCGACGATGCCCACGAAGTAGGTAGCAAAACAAGTGAAAAATGTAGATTGCAGCAAATTTTGATAAAACGTAAATGTTCAAAATGGCATATCTCCGAAAACGCAAAAAATCGCAGGCTGGAAATTTCAGCAATGTTAGATTATAATCCAATCTTTCAAGTGATCTTAGTTTCATGTTTAGCATCGGTTAGCAAAAAAAGTACTCGATTAACAAACACAAAAAAATATGATTTGTCAAAAAAATGCTCCAGTTATTCGATGAAAACTTCAGTTTTTGGTTTGGAAACAACATTTTATCTATTAATAGTTTCAAAGCTTATCTCATTACCTTTCCAACGATGTATATTTGTCCTAATAAAACATTTAAAATGGCTGAGCTATGTTAAAATTAAACAATCAGCCTTTTTTTTTGAAAAAATGCTAGTTTTTTACTCCATTTTTTGACTTTCAGCTTGCATATCTCCGTAATGAACAAACTTAGAGCTTTGAAAATTTGGATTTTTCTTAGTTAGAATGTTTACATTCGAGAAACAAATACCAAAAAATATTTGGAGAAGGTAACTTTTTTGAAACTTGGCCACCCAATGTACCATAGTGGCATGGTTGCTTTTTTTTTAAAGGACCCTTCATCATTTTTTTAAATAATTAATCTTGTTATTTGAAATTTAGTTATTTTGACGATGATAAAAAAATAATCATAAATATTTTTTTTCTTTTTTTGAACAATCAAACAAGGTCAATCAAGGGTTAACTATAAAAAAATCTAATTCGCTTCTAACGAATGTGACACCTGTAAATTATAGGTATCAGTTTTTCGGGCACTCGGTCATTTGCGGTACTGTTTCGTTGATGGCAACATCAACTGTTGTGCTCCGATTGAAAATAAAAGATTTAAATTAGTTCAACCTATTTACTGTTGTTCAGTGACAAACAATCGGTGATGGAGAAGGTTATAATTGTTGTTATATTTCTGGTTACACTGAATTTATTGTGTCAAGGTAATGCTAATTTTTATCAAAGGTTGGGTGGTGACGCGCGGTCAATTAGGGGAACAGCATCTAATTCCAGCGTGCCTCTAATGTTGGCAGGTCAGAACTTTGACATTCAATTAAAGCTAATTAAAAGCGTTTTCAACTGAAATCGAGTGATAAATAGCTGAATAAGAAGTGAGCAAGCAAGTTTCTATCAAAAGTTTTGCAAAATTAGTTGTTTAAATAGTGAAAATCAGCAAATTGGATGGAGTTAAGAGCGAGAGCTTAACCTGCCAAAGATACGAGAATTTCCCCTATGTGGCATTGTGTGTGAAAAGAAAAGAATTTTATTTCGTGTTTCATCCTGGTTGGCTTACCCACAAGCAGAAAAAATCAGTTCAATTTGTTGGGTGGTGACGCGCGGTCAATTATGTGGCATTGTGTGTGAAAAGAAAAGAATTTTATTTCGTGTTTCATCCTGGTTGGCTTGCCCACAAGCAGAAAAAAACAGTTCAATTTGTTGAGTGGTGACGCGCGGTCAATTATGTGGCATTGTGTGTGAAAAGAAAAGAATTTTATTTCGTGTTTCATCCTGGTTGGCTTGCCCACAAGCAGAAGAAAATCAGTTCAATTTGTTGGGTGGTGACGCGCGGTCAATTATGTGGCATTGTGTGTGAAAAGAAAAGAATTTTATTTCGTGTTTCATCCTGATTGGCTTGCTCAAGTCCTTCCTACATCATCGTTGATCGGGAGGCACGACGTCGTGTGAATTGTTGCATTAAAATAAGTTTAAGTGTTACTGTAAATGACTGTAAAAAAGTCCTTCCTACACGCAGAAAAATCCGATTGTAAACCTAGCAAAATGTTGGGTGCATCCCACAAACAGGATTGTCATCTCAGGGCCAGTAAACATGTTTGTCAAATTCAACCTAACAATTTTGTGGTTCTGATAAACATGTTTGTCAATGCCCTAACGTGACATTTTTAATCTAACAACAAACATGAGTGGTGGTTCAACAAACATGTTTATCAAAAGAAGAATCCATTTTATCAAACTGCTATTCTGGTTTTTTCTTTTTCTTCTTCTTTTTTCTTTTATTAAAACGCAAAAGTGTGTCTCAAACTTACATTCATCATAAAATTCGACTCGGGCAATCACTCCTTTGTCCTCGTATTACACTCTATTTTCAAGCAGCTCCCTGGGGAATCCTGGGAAATCCTTGGCTGTCATCGTTGTGGGATCATTTTGGGAAAATACTGAAAAAAAATATTCATCACTTGGCAATCAACTTATTTGCTCGGTTGTTCCTAAAAGAAAATAAAAACCAAAGAATTCACTCTTACCTGAAATTATCAGGAAAACCGGAACGTTCTCCGGAACTGGACCAGTAATTTCTAGTTTGATTTGCGACCGTCCCTGATCGGTATGAAAAGATGAATTTATTAGGTATATTCAGATCCGTTTCAAAACTCAATAAATACTTACGGACTTGCCGAATTCGGCAATTCAGCGGGAAGAAATACATTCGCCCTTTTTTCTTGTTTTCGGCCATCTTGGTATTCGGTGACGTTGAAAAAATACACTCCTAATTTTTAGTACACGTCAATAAAAATCGAAGTGAAAACAACAATCGTGTTTGCCAAACTGACAAAATATTTGTGGGATTGATAATAAGTGATTATTAAACTCACAAAATTGGTTTGTCACTTCAATAATCCAAGATACAAACAAGTTTGTTGATTCAAACTCACAAAATTTCTGTGCGTGTATATCATCAATGTCGTCTGGGTAATCGTGATGAAAAATTACATTTATTCAGTATTTAAATACCTGTGCGCGAGTGTTTTGGTGTGCTAATTAGAAAGACCTTCCCATAGCATCGTTGCTCGGAAGGCTCGCCGACGGGTTTGTTATGAAAGTCCTCCCCATAGCATCGTAGCTCGGGAGGCATCGAAAAGCCAATACCTTATCCTACTAACCCAAAAAAAATAATCACGTGATGCTTGAAGGAGATGCTGTGGATTCAACGGTCTCAAGCGGTATCAACAAGTATATAGCGAAAAACTATGTGCTTGATGAGTCTGCAACTTCAACTATCGGACTAACATTCCTCCCTTTTGTTGAACTGCAGGCTTCTTGGGAGGGCGCCGGTATTGACTAATAAAGTCGGGATCTTCAGGGGTTAAACAGTGAACGGATGGTTGGCTCCCACTGATCATTTTTGATTCATTGTTTAACTTCAGCTGATCTGTCAATAACGGAGTAGCAGCTCATTGGCAGTCAACCATGCTCATGCTCATGCTCATGCTCAAGGTAATGCTAATTTTTATCAAAAGAATTTTACTTTCAACTTCAATCAATCTTAAGTTTAAATTGACCTTTTGTGTTTAAAGATTTTTCGATCAATTCCTCGGAATTTAATTTATGGGCATTTATAAAGAATTTAGCGTTTAGCAGCCATGCTGAAAATTTTTAGTTTTCATTTTTGAACGACAAGGCTGCTCTTACCTCATGTACATTCAAATATAGTGTTGCTGGAATCAGCCATGTGTATCGTGAGTGACAGTTGGGAGACACGGAATGGGGGTACGAATTATCATTACACAAATTATTCATCATTCAGTGGGTATCTGGTGATATAGCTCAAATGCAAATGATTAGATGATGTCATCGAATGTTATCTTAGAACAGGTCGCAGGAGGAGTCAATTCTCAGAAATGTTTTTTGTTCATTCAATTGATAAGATTAATAATGTTTTCATTTTAGCTTGTGATGATGGTCCATGCCAGATTCCTATAAAGCATTACTCCGAAATTGGTTGTAAACCGATCCACGAGGAAGGTCGTGGCTGCCCAACAAGGTTCAAGCAGGATTTATTCACATTCGAAGATTTCATAACTTTCAACCTTTGTTCTCTCAGATATGAATGTCCATCGTTCGCGGATCGCGATAACCGGAAGTGCTACTTCAACGGAAACATTTACGAGCCTGAGAGCAGTTTATCTAAATTTGACGAAGGACTTTCCCCTTGCTATGCTGGTTGTATTTGCGTTAAGTAAGTTTTACAATCTCCTGATAAATATCTTAGCATATCCAAGACTTGATAATATTTCAGCCTGAACCACTTTTCATCCTTCATCTGTGCTTCGTTCTCATGTCCGGAAGTTACGGCACGAGGGACAGACTGTATCTTTAAGTACTCACCTTTCGAATGCTGCCCCACTGAAAAGGTTTGCGGTGATGAGACAAAAAAGCTCACCGAGTGTTATTTGGAAGGAACACGTTATCTGGAAGGCGAGATGATGTATCCACGGGAAGAATCGTGCTACAAGTGCAGTTGCCAGAAAGGATTCGACAACAGTACCATAAGAGGGAATCCAAATTGCTACGAGCTGAACTGTGGCATCGAGTTGTTGAATTTGGAGCAGCTAATGAACGGCTGCAGTCCGGTGTTCTATGGAACACGTGGATGTTGTCCAATTTGGTGGAGATGTCGTGAGTTAAACATAATTTTAGTCTGAAATTTAAAAAAATGTGATTACTTCTAATTCACAGCGAGTGATGAGGATACGGTAATCCATGAAGAACAACCAGAGAATGCAAATGAAATCAATCCGAAGCTGCAATGCAAATTTGGAAATCTAACTCTTAACGTTGGGGACTATGTGTCATCCGATCGAACGAATGTTTCCTGTAAGTGCTCTATACCTCCGATGGTTCACTGTGTGCAGAATAAGTAGGAATGCTTCTCGGACATAACTGTGTTACAAATATAAATAAAATTTGATTGAAGTGTATCAATTGATTTTTTTATTTGTTATTTTTATATAGTTTCATTTAAATATAGTTTAATCTAAAATAAAAAAAAAAGTTTAACTTAATTTTTTTTAGATTTCCAATTTATTTGTTTACTTTTAAATATGGATAAAATTCTATAAAAATATTGCTACATATTTTTTCCTGTTTTCAAGTCTAATTATTTTTTTTAATTTATATTTATTCAGATTTCAGAAAGGAAAAGGGATACCTTAAAACTAACTTATAATCTATATAATGAGTGGATAAGTTTATAAGCTTTTTGACAAATATATAAAAAATTTAGGTACAATTTTTGAAAAGTTACAATTTTGCCTGAAATTTGTTAAAACTAGTTTTGTTTATAATATTATCGATTTATATTGCCTTTAAACTGAATTCGAAGCACGAATCAAAGTTTTTCACATTTTACAGAAAATTTGATTCATGCCTATAAATTTGATGATTTATTTTAATCATTTTTGAAAAACACATAATATTTATTATATAAAAACATATTTTACCTTCTCTTAGTGGAAAATTGTCTAAAGAATCCGAAAATGCATTCCGTTTTTCGATTCGAAATCATGTTCATTGAGAAAATCATGACACTTTGAGAACATTAAAATAATACTATTCATCAACTTTTTCTTAATTATTGTTTACTTATTATTTGAACTTTTAAAAATTTTATGAAAACTTCTTCTGGATATACTACCGCAAAAAACACTTTTGGATTTTTCGGATTTTTACTCCAGAAATGCTTATGATTAGTCAGAGTGATCTCTTCTCTGAATTGATAGTCTATTTCTGGTATGACTAACAAACGTAGATAGTCTTCTAGGAAATTCATTGAGCAGAATCAATACTCTTTACACAAATTCTACTTGAGAGAGTTGGGTTGGGGGTTGTCTTTAGATAGTGTCATTAGAAAATATGAAATTCATATATAATTATGCTAAGAAGTGATTCTCTACTAGGAGATAATTTATGGACAACCCAAACTCAGTCCAACGAGAGAATCCCAATAAAATTTGTTTATAAAAACAACTCTCGATCAGTCGGTGGTCGTCTTTGGATGAGATTGCATCTAGTAAGTGGCTTTCTGCGCTGTTTGATCAAGTCAGAGTTCAGTGGTCATGTTGAGTGTGAAATTAACGCTGTTATTCGGTCTAGGTGAGAGTGTTATGATGTCGAAAAAATAATAATTTGACTAATATAACATCACTTCAGTGGCCATCACGCTGGGTTGCAATGTCCCGACAAAGCACTACTCAACGATGAAATGCACGCCGATCAACAAGAAAGGATCGGAGTGTCCGGAAAGATTCGACTGTCCCAGCATCACGAACCATGTCAACTCAAAGTGTTACTTCAACGGTGATACTTATGCGCTGAGTGAGCAGGTTCCGAACGAAAAGGTGGCTCCATTCTGTTCAGCACTGTGCTACTGTCGAAGGTAAGAGGGAAGAGATTACTGGGGGGGATTTTCTGCTGAACTCCATTATCAATTTGGTGATTACCTCTCGATTAGTGGTTCACCGTTTGCACAGTTCCGCTGTACTCACGTCGATTGTGCCGAGTTCTTCCACCGGTTCGACTACGACAATTGCATTCGGACGTACAAACCAAACGGATGCTGCTCGGCGGGTCAGGTCTGCGGAGAGGACAAGAAGAAGCTGGCCAAGTGTACCGTCAACGGCGATGACTTTTTGGCCGGCCAGCGGATGCATCCGAACTCGAACAAGTGTCTGACCTGCATCTGCCACGAGGGTTTCAACGAGGCCAACATTGGCAGTGATCCGTACTGTTACGAGTCAACCTGTGGCTTTGAGCTGTTCTACGCCAAACAGGCTTACGGGGGAGCCGCTCCGGTGTACTACGAAGATCGGTGCTGTCCGTGGGAGTGGAGAATGCGTAAGTTATGGTCATAATTCGAAACTCATCCCAGAGTCGTTAAAAAACAAACAAAAAACTGGTTTTCATTGGTCACACACAGCCAAGGATTCGGACAAGCTCATCAAGGGTAGCAGCAAGAACACGGATAAGCAGCTGCAGTGTCAGTACGGACGGCTGGCCATGAACGTGGGCGATCGGCTGGAGACGGAGGTCACTGATCAGTACACGTACGAGTGCTCCTGCCAGATTCCGCCGCTGGCGCAGTGCGTGATGGCCAAGCTTCAGAAGGAGTGATTTGGGGTTCCGTTATGATTTTGAGAATAATTTTATATTTGAGATTTAAAACTTTAGGTTCATGTTCTGATTTTAGAATAAAATGTATTTTTCTAAACAGCCGGCTAATTTTAATTATTTTATCACATCATTCTTTCTTTTTTACCTTTATATTTTAGATAACTACTTATCATATTTCCAATATAAGTACGTGTTCAAACCGGATTTTGGAATCTATAGACTTTTATTTACAACTAATTAGCATCATCTGGCTCAGTCAACTTGTGATTCTTTTTAATTATTATCTTCTACTCCGAAGCACTTTCTGTCCACAACAATCTCAAAACCCACCCACCCACCCAATTCTTGTTCTTCACACCCTGGCTAGCACAAAGCAGTTAATTGAACTAGAGAGACCTGTTTGTCAGCTGGCAGTGCCGACTGACTGACTGTCTTCACTTTGCCCATCGTCTCCAATTTGAATGAATAAAAGCATACAGTCGTCGCCGGGCTTCGCTCAGTTGCACCTGAGAAAATGCGAAGATCGTTCGCTTTGCTAGTCATTACGTGCTGCGGTGAGTAGATTCTCTTGGGGGGTTTTCGCTATTGAATTTGTTCTTATCGAAGCTTCTTCGAAATGAATAGCCGGTGCTGCGCTGGCATGCAATCAACCCATAAGACATTACATCTCAATGGGGTGTACGCCCAGCGATCAGCGCAATGCCGAAGGATGTCCGGTGAGCTTCGACTGTCCAAACGTGGTGGGTCGAAGATCCGACAAGTGTTACCTGTTTGGGAAGAGCTATGCGATTGGAGAGAAGGTTCCGGATGCTGAGACTTCATCGATTTGTACAGCCTTGGTGAACTGCGTTGAGTGAGTTTTGGTCGAAGTGGCTTGGTGGATGTTACGGATTTGGTTGTCTGTTTCAGAGACGTGGACAAGTCGGCCAAGTTCATCTATGCCCACGTGGATTGCGCCGAATTCTTCCGACCGTGGAAAGAGGGTTGCATTCGGCAGTACGTAGCAGGTCGGTGCTGTTCCACGGGGGAAGTTTGTGACGCGGACAAGGATAAGCTGGCCAAGTGCAGCTTAGGAGGTCATACGTACTACGAAGGGGAAAAGATGCAAGTGCCTGGAGATTCGTGCCGGTCTTGCTACTGCGATGCAGGCTTCGATGAGAAGATTTTGGAAGGGAGCTGCGTTGAGCAAAAGTGTAGCTTTGAGATCTACGCCGTTGAGAAGCTGCAAGCCGGAGCGGCTCCTGTCTACAAGGATGGAATCTGCTGTCCATGGGATTGGAGAATGCGTAAGTAACTAGTAATACAATTTCTGACATGAGGTAATGATTATTTTATCACTCAAGCTTCTGAATCTGCGAAAATTGTCCAAGGAAGTTCGAGCGGCTCGCAAGGTCAATGCAAGTTTGGAGATTTAACGTTGAACGTTGGAGATTCGCTGGAACCGTTGCAGGATCCTCAAGGCACGCATCACTGTGAATGTGCTATCCCGCCACTGGTGCACTGTAAGCTAGTTTGACGATTGAAAAAATAGAAACAACCTTTGCTCTTTCAAATATTTATTGATACTGAAAACATTTAGTTGAAATAAATAATGCTACGCGTGTCAATCTCTAAGTAACGGCCGAAGCTGCTCTTATTGCTGAAATTTGCTACCATTAAAGTGTTTCTTCCCCTAAACCTTTTTGTTGCGTGCCCAATCAGTTCTACAAAAATTTTCTTGCACGGCGAGTATGTCTAATAATATTGGCTAATTATAATGTAAGGTTAAAATTCCGTAGAACTGCCATGAGGTGAGCCCAGTGCGCGTCGGTGAGTAAAATAGACATGAATAATTTATTCGTTGTTGCCCCCTTTTCCCGGTAGTGGCACTATTCCTGAACCTTCAGCTTCTGTATGCGACTAGACATAAACTCCATCTCGTGGGACGGTAGCGATCCATCGATGGACTTGATTGCTCGCACCAAATCTTCCAGCGACTTGGACTTGACCAAAGTATTGCATCGAGGTATCACCGCCGAGGTATCCATCTGCGAGGTAGACGGGTCACTGGTTTCCATCAGAGTTGTGGACGCTGCGTTGGGAACGGTTGCACTCTGGATGGCGTCCACCGTTCGTATAGTCTCCAGGAACACCATACTTGATGGGTCTGAGCTTTCACTCTTGGTTCGTGACCGCTGAGGAATATAGTACGGCCGCATCCGGACATGTGGCAGTGAACCACGGACTCGACGCGGGCAGCAGATCTACAATTCATACGTTTACTTATTATTTTGAAAGATAAATTTATCCGGAATCCTCACCTGAGAGATATATCGCGAGTTCAGCTGCATCTGCAACTTGTTGTAGTTGTTTGCGAGAAAAGTGTCCGAGTACCGGATAGTTCCGTTGAACTGCGTGTTCCGTATCAGATTCTGGATCTCCTTTTGCTTTTGAACTTGCTCGTCATCTTTTTGATTACCCTCCTCCAACATTCTGACTTCCACTACATCCACCGATGGATTCACCCAATGCTAAATGATTTTTCTCTCGACCCTCCAATGACGTACTTCTATCGTAATGATAGCTATTCAGACTTCATCGCTCCCATCAGCTATTGAGAGTACAGATCGATAAAAAATAACACGACGCACTTGTTTTGACCAGACTTGCTAGCAACGTCACTGCTATCGGGTATCGATACACCTCCAGCCAGCTAGTTCCGCTGCATTCGTCTGTCCAAAAGCTCCCCGCAACCTGCAACAACACACTAAAATGATACGGTAAAACTGCGTTCTATTTAAAAATAAACAAAAATCAGATGTGCGACGTGGTTCCCGACGTCGTCGCCGTTGTGTGTAAATTAAAATGAAAGTGAGCTTTTTTCTATACTCTATCGATACTTACAGCAGCTACCTTGTCGGTGTTCCTGCACCACCACCACCAATAGTTACTTTATAAATAAAAATTTCGTGTGCATCAACAGCAGCAACACACAGGAGTGCTAATTGGGCAGAGACTCGGCTCAATGTTTTTGTTGCTGTTTTGGGTTGCCGCAGCCGATGACAGCTCGGTGAGGGTGTATTGGTGTGCTTGCGTTTGAGAGTGGCGTTCTTTTAAATTGGGGTGCGTTCAAGGTCTGTTTCATAGCATGTTCAGAGAGTCCATGAAATGAATATTATGCTAAAAAGATCTTAGGGTGAAGGGTAGTATGAAACGATACAATTTCCAATGATGTTATGAGCTTGGCTAAGATGTGGTTAGAGTATTGGCTTAGAAGGAGTTCCACAGAAAAAAAACAATTCCCGTAATCGTGAATTGTGTTCATAAATGTGAGAACCACGAAGGAATTTATTCATGAGTATGGTGCAATTGCACTATGAACGCGAATATATTCCTTCGTGGTTCTCACATTCATGAACTTAATTCACGATTTCGGGAATTGTTTTTTTTTTCGTGTGTAAGATTGATATCACGTGAGTTATTCGGCTATTCAGTTCCTTGTTTTTGCCTGGAGAAGTGCAATTATTTAATAATATAGTCCGTGAAAAAGTATTACCTTTTCAACTCTTTTTTTTGTTTGAAACAACAATGTTAGCAATATGGTTCCGTATCTGTTGGCAAAGTTTTACAAGGCGGCAGCATTTAACCGTCCTCAATTTTGGGACTAGAACTTGGCAACAACGCTCACCATTAGGCCACCAACCCAAGCCATCCAAGCTGGAGTAGGTACCATCAACTTGTGTCAGGACTATAGTCTGAATAGGGACAGCAGTTTTTAAAGCATACTATGATTTTGACTTTTGCCTTCCTCACTGAGGAAAGGCTATAATCCTGCTCTAAAAATGAACTTTTTATTTAAAGCTCGAAAATCCACCTTCATGTATACATATCGACTCAGAATCGAAAACTGAACAAATGTCTGTGTGTATGTGTGTGGGTATGTGTGTGTATGTGTGTGTGTATGTGACCAATAATCTCACTCAGTTTTCTCAGCACTGGCTGAACCGATTTTGACCAAACCAGTCGCATTTGACTTGGTTTAGGGTCCCATACGGTGCTATTGAATGGTTTGAAGTTTCGATAAGTAGTTCAAAAGTTATGTATAAAAATGTGTTTTCGCATATTTTTGGAAGTTGAATAAATGGCAGAAAATCGCAACAAATATCATCATGTTATATATCGTTGGTTAGATAATCGAAATACCTTTCCAACGAGTCCAAAAGATTGAAGATCTGGCGACCCTGCCTCGAGTTATGGCCATTTAAGTGATATTTATGTACTTTTTTTGTAGCCGGATCTCACTTAAATGTATGTAAACAATATCCGGATCCATTATCCGACCTATTGTTGGTTAGGTAATCGAAAGACCTTTCCAACGAGTCCAAAACATTGACGATCTGGCAACCCTGCTTCGAGTAATAACCGCTTAAGTGATATTGATGTACTTTTTTGTAGCCGGATGTCACTTAAATGTATGTAAACAATGTCCGGATCCATTATCCGACCTATGGTTGAATAGGTAATCAAAAAACCTTTCCAACGAGTACAAAACATTGACGATCTGGCAACCCTGCTTCGAGTTCTGACCGCTGATGTGATATTTATGTACTTTTTTGTAGCCGGATCTCACTTAAATGTATGTAAACAATGTCCGGATCCATTATCCAACCTATCGTTGGTTAGATACTCAAAAGACCTTTCCAACGAGTCCAAAACATTGACAATCTGGCAACCCTGCTTCGAGTTATGACCGCTTAAGTGATATTTATGTACTTTTTTGTAGCCGGATCTCTCTTAAATGTATGTAAACAATGTCCGGATCCATTATCCGACCTATCGTTGGTTAGGTAATCAAAAGACCTTTCCAACGAGTACAAAACATTGACGATCTGGCAACCCTGCTTCGAGTTATGACCGCTTAAGTGATATTTATGTACTTTTTTGTAGCCGGATCTCACTTAAATGTATGTAAATAATGTCCGGATCCAGGGGGGTTTGAGATTTCAGAAAAAGTGTTAACGTGGTGGTACATTTTGGTGGTTTGAGATAAATATAGAAAATAAGCTGGGGTGACATTGCGGCTTGATTTTTAATTTATAAGTGTTTTTTTCATTGTGGACGGTAGTCATGCTTAAAAATATTGAATTGGATGTTATCCTGATTAGTGAATTTACGTGTTGATTGGTTTATAATCGTTTTTAATCTTATTTGAATTCAAAATATGTTTTTTCTTCTCTAATAATTATAGTTGTCTTTGTCGTTAAACGCTTTCAATCGGAAGCAGTTAGCTTCTTTCACTTCCGCAAGCACTAGAATCTTTTTTCAAACAATAAAAACGTGATCCTTCTTGACATAAATACTGTCGCGAAAGGGATTCTATTTCAACTTCCGTTTGACGCAAAGCTTTTTCCTATAGCTTTGTGCAGCGGTAAAAAATAAAATCACTTCTTCAATGAAACATCACCAGCCAGCGCCAGGGAAGATGAGACTCCTCTCCCAGGAAGTCGCTAAGAGGATCGATTTGTCATCGTTTGCTTGCTCTACTTGTGTGCGCTTCTATTGGTCATTTATTCCACTTAATGGCTCGGTTGAATCATAAAAACGACACATTCTAAGATGACAACTTTGCTCCGAGCATCGTTGCGCGATATATCGCGAAATATGAGTCGAAATGGTCGGTTTGCATCGTCCGATGGCGACGTTGATGGTGCCATATAAATTTACGATGACAAGTAATTGTAAAAAGTTTGATTGCAGAGGGTGTTTTTGTGGCCAGGGTTTTCCTGCCCAAAAACAATACCAAACTTTTCGATTTTGAAACAATGCTGCACCATAAATCTGCAACTTTAAACGTGCATTTGCCAAAAATATCCTGCATTATCCTATCATCACCATAAATAAAACTTCTGGGAAATTTCCCCCGCCCCCTCAACGGAGGTGGTGCGAACCAATTTCCACCCCCTTCATATGAATAAAAGCGCCATAATTTATGCCCGCAAAAGTGTGCGGGCTCCTCTCGAGTATGTCACAAATTTGGTCATATAAGTTGGAGCCAAACCGCCGAAAAATGGAGCCGAAACCACTCAGCTAACGAACTGTGCTACTTCGTCGACGTTCTGCGGTATAAACCAGGAGCCAGCAACTCCAATCGAAGCTGCGGGGGGAGAAAACTTTTCGAATAAAATTCCTCAACCCCGGCCTGCCAACGAGTGTCGACAGATCTCCCCTTTTTCGACCTCTAGAAGGAGAATTCCGTTGCTGGTGCATGGCGAAGGTGCGTTACGAATTTTCTCTCTGTTTTTCCTCGTTATGATTTTTTTGTTTTTCGTTTCTTTGAGAAAGAAATAGGGGTTGTGAAAAATCTCGTGAAGCCTCTTGCTGGGGGGAAAAACATACATGTACTCTATAGGCACAGTGGCATCAGACAAAAGGCATCATAAACTGGAGAATAACATTTTCATAAATAATCATTAGGGTATGTGTGGTGCAAACATATTTTGGGATTTTACGGTTCTTCACAGACTTCATGGTAAGATATACCTCAGTTTTTTTTAAAAGGACTTTTTTATTCGGTTCCCTACGTAGGGTAGGTTTAACTTATATGGTGTTAATTTATCATGTTTTTATTTGAAGGTATTAACAATTAATTTTTTAAACAATCCGTTGTTTTTTGAAAATAATCAAAGTTTTTCGCGATTATAAACAAATATTTAATTTTAAATTTGTTTCAACATAAATAACTTCGAACTTTCTGTTGAAAAAATTACCAGAATTTAAGAAATAAATCATTTTGATTACTTTTAATCACAGGTCTCTTTATTTAACCGATATTTTTTTGCAGATATTTAATCAGGAAGTTCACCGATTTAATCAGACGATTTCACCTACTCCAATTCTAAAAATAACAGGTATTCAAAGTTTTTTAAAACTTGCCAGCTCCGACTTTGACAGTAGAGCGTCCAAATTCCCGGGGTTACAAAATTATCGGGAAACGGGAAATTTTCAAAAAAAATCTCGGGAAATCGAAAATTATTCTAATCTTGTTTCTGAACAATATTTTGCAACAAAATTGTATAGAACAGCAATTTAATGGTCAAAATTTATGTGAGGATCAATTAATGGCTTGACTGCTTGTAAAAATCATACAACTTAGAGAAAATATTTAAATTTTCAAATTTTTCAAACTTTCTATCGAATCGTATCAAATCAAAAACAGATCATTAGTATTTTTGTTGAGATGCATTTTTTTTAATCAAAGTGTTTGAACCGCGAAAATCCATGCTCCACAACCATGAAATGGATTTTATAATTGTCTTAGTGACCAGTTCGAAAAAATATGTTCAAAACAGAAATTAGGTTTTTCATGGCAAATTACTTATTCCAGTACAAGTTTATCTGGTTTCAGCTTGTGAATAAATAGATAATAATTGAATTTGCCTTAAAAATTTAACTGCTCGTGCTTTTTAACGTGCTTTTTAACTCAAAGTTTTCAAAAAGCGAGTTTTTGAAATATGTTTGCATTCTTTGGGCCCCTTTTATATGATACGAACTTGTTTTTTAAGATTTTTTTATGGTTTAATTTATGGTATGATTTTTGTTACATGGTATTCAGTCAAATAAATTTCTTAGGTTAAAAGAATTTTTAAAGTGCAAAAATTGGTTTAATTCAAATGATACATGTTTTTTACCTTTAACTCATTGTGCACCCTTTGTAGCTCCATTGTTTAACTTCAAACTGTAATTTCGAATACTGTTCAACCAACTCTTCTTGCACAACCCTCTTTGATTTTTTTATGATAGCAGTTCAATGGTCATCCAATTTGGTCACGGTGAACAAAAACGTTGAACAAATCTAAATTTTGATCTTTGTCGGAATGAGTTGATATCTTATTTTTAAATGATTTAACAACAGTTTTCGTTAAAAAAGGATACCACTAATAAAATAGCCTTTTAAATGCCCGTTGGATTTAATACGTGTCCTTCACAGATCCTCAAAATTTGATTTCATTCCTGAGATATTCAATATAAATCCGAAAATGCGACAATGGGCCAAAGGAATTACATGTCAGAACGCGTTTGACACACGTACATGCCCGACTATCGTACATATTTTTAATTTTAACTCGGGACTCCAGCAACCAAATTGGTCAGTCAAACAAAACTTGTTTGTTATTGTTTACTTGTTTACATTGCGTGCTCTAATGTGAATGAATTTTTGCAAGGACTTCAAAAGTAGAGACCCTAAATAGGGAGACTGGTCTAAGTTTGCTAAATCGATCTGGCAACTTATGTTTTGAGCTTGGCAACGCTGATAAGTTTTGCTGGGCGTAAAGGCAAATGCTCGTTTGGATACGTCAAACTCGTGTCTGTTTGGGTATACGTCAAATTCACTTCGACCAGTCTCCCTATTTCGGATCTCTATTCAAAAGTTATCGATAGTTCTATATGGACGATCTAATGATGGAAAATTGCTTATTTGTTCATATGGAAAGTATACTCATAAATAAATAAATGAAAATTTATCTAAAATATGTTGCTTAGCCCGGATCAAAAAAAAATTAAAGTTGCTCAAATCAAAAATTATATGAGATTGCCCGAAAGAGTACTCAAAATGGAGGCTCAGGCCAAAATTTCAGCTCATTTGGTTGAAAACTGGCTTGCCTTGAGCAGGAACAAGTTTAAATGGGAATTAACCCGTAAAACTAGAGCACTTAGGTAAATTGCTCTGTACAAGTCAGCCGCTAATAAATGACGACTTTTGCATACCATGGGGTCCTAGGGGATGGTCTGAAGAACAATTCCTCCGAAGGGTGCAAGACGATCCGAGGCCCCTGGTCTTGCCTTGAATTGGATTCATTCCGTTGTCGCAGAAATTCTCATCGTCCCAGCAAAATGTATAGGGAAAACTCAAAGGACACTAAGAAGGCTGCCTCGATCAGAGGACGCCACATGGCAATCAGCCACCACGTGGCCGGAAAATAACTTCATTGTGGCTATTATTTATCAAAATTAAAATTTTCATAACACATTTTTCGCATTTTGTCCATGTATTTTTAGAAATTTAATTCACCCTGTATCAAAAAGTGGCTTCATTCAGCTAACAAGAAAATAGAAGAGGAAACTCCACAAAAATTTCGCACTTTTTCCCCAAAGTGCACGCACACGTGCCATGTTTCATTCTCCACGCGCTCTGCCCTAACGTCCCAGTTGTCACGCCGAGAGTGTACTGCGCGGTTTGGCAATAAAGCGGAATTTCCTGCATTTTACGAGGTGTAAAGAAGCAACCTCTTTGTGAAAACTTTCACTTTGCCTCCCCCTCCTGGTGTGACCTCCTCGAGGAGTTCATCGCCGGAATGTTTAGGCTCGACACGTGGCGCGCAGAGTGCTGCACACGAGTCCTGTGCGAATTTGCCAATAACCCCAAAAGATGGTGGCGGCAAAATGCGTTCCGAGGGGAGATTCGGCACCATAATGGGGGAGTTAGAACGAAGTAAAGCCTCCCCTCGGGTGAAACGAGCAAACTTTTTCCGGTGGGGGGTTTTTTGGTTTGAACTTAGGGGGAAGAATTTGGCCGAGTAACTGCATGCGACCGGCTTTGTTGTTTGTCAGGTTCAGGGCCAGGTCGGAAAGGTTGCGAAAGGTGAAATTTACCTGACTTCCTCGTCCCCCTTAGCACAGTTTTCGAAGAGCAGTTCGAGAGCATCTTGATAAATAATTTAATACAAGAAGCTTGTTACGCGTTGTCTCTTGATACGGTAGACGGTTGGCATATGAAGTTTGATTACCTACTACTCCCTGAAGATTATTTTGGCCTTTGACCTGGGGCGAAAAGAATACATGAAGTCATTTCAACGAGGGGGGATTGCAAATGTTTTCTGGTCCCGATGGGAGCGGGCATCACTTACCTGAGTACGGCGGGCGTGATGACTACTGTATTGGCCATTTTTGCAGGATGTCCCTTGATGGTCTTGAACCGACAGAATGGTTTTATTGTATGAAATGGATTCGCACATAGTTATATATGGGTCATTCCACCTGAAGTGTGCAAGAAAAAATGCAAATTTGAAAATTACCATCTCCGATTCTGCTCAAATTTGGCAGAGCTGTTGAGACTATCAAAACATGCAAAAATCCCGAATTTCATCCAAATCGGACCATCCCCTCCATTTTTGTACCCTCCCAAAAAATCGACTTTTTGGCGATTTTTGAGCGAAACCCCTATCTCCAAACGACGATAACTCAGGAACCACAAATCTTAGAGGGTCGGTCTTAGACTCAATTTTGAAGGAAATTGGACGTAGAATCCGTTTCCGCGATCAAAATTTAGATTAAAATATGTTTTCTACCTGTATTGCGCAATTGAAAACTTTAAATGGCCGTATCTCAAAACAGCCCTATTTATTTTTTAAATTTGACCTCACCATCGTATTCCCCGTCCGATTTTACATAAGAATCACTTATCGACAGAAAGGAATATTTTTCGTTCCAGAGATATCGAATTTTAAAGTTTTTAGTTTTTGAGATTACCTACATTAGCTTCATTCGCCGCATATGCTAGAAGCACTCAGAAGCGCTGTTCAATAACTGCTACCTGGTTATTTATTGAATTAAGATTTCATCCCAAATAATCATTAGCAAATAAGGCAAAAATGTAATGTACACCACTGTACACAGCAAATAAAGTAGTAATCCAGCTGCGTGTAAAAGGCCTGGGTGTAAAATAAATTTTGCATTATTCTATGAAATTCTGTGTAATATTACACCATGAAATATGTAGCCCATCAGTATGGGAAACCTACTTTATCGAAATGTCAAGCTCACATATACGTTTATCCTTTCCATTTTTTATCGGTCTGATGGCCGAGCGGGCTAAGGCGCCAGTCCTTACTGTAGGTGCTTGGTTTGAGTCCCGTCTGTTGCAACTTTTTTTTTGTGTTTACAAAAATTGTACATGCAGCGTGTAATATTAAGTGTCTTTTTTGACGAAGGTGATGTGCATGCTTTTGCATGCGATTTTACCATCGGATTTTTTACTGTGTAGGAAACTGCTGTATACGGCGAATTTGTGTGCTAGCCCACAGTACAAAGCAAGAACGACACGCAATACAGGGCAGAATGGAATTCCCGCAGAGCTAGCAGGAAATTGTAATTGATCTTGTAACTTAAGAAAAAGTGTACGATACATTATCGTGTTAAAAATTATGAATTAATATGAATAAAACTCTCGTGAAGCATGATTAAGGAGGAGGATTTCTGGAAAGTATAAAACTGGAAAAAGGTAAGAAAATCACAACGATTAATCTGATTTATTATCTAGTTGTGTTATTATTCAGTTGTGTTCATTTCGACACCGTCCGAACAATATTCTTTTTTTTTGTTTGTCTATCATTTCGAAATCTTGGAAGACGATACAGCTGCTATCCACATATATCAGAAGTATATGGTATTGCTTTTGAAATTAAATGTACCAGAATTGAAAAAAAATCATCAATTATTCTGATGAAACACATTATAAAAATCGGTTTAATATGATCAATCTTTCAAACCCTAAGGCAGAATTTGGGGTTTTTGCTGAATGGCACTATTTCGCTACCGCACATGGCAAAAGCTCTAGAACCCATGAGAATTATTTCATCTACTACAGCCAGCTCTACATTTGTTCTCGTTTCAAATAAAAGAAGAAATAAAAGAAATAATTTGAGAAAGTGGGAAGAAATGAGGAATTAGAAAAAAATATGAAAATAATAGAATAATGATAAATTTTCGAAAATTGTATTGTAAAAACTCTGTAGCATTTGCAAATAAATATAAAAAGTTCAAATTTTACTTATTATGGTTCAATGACACTGAGATCAGGAAAAATAGTGCATTAAAAATCACCCAATAAATATTCCTTAAACAAAAAATAGATTGTTCTAGGTATTGATTATCTCAAAATCGTATAAAATTGAAAAAATAATTCATCTTACAAAACACCAGGTAGTTATTATTGATCAGCACGACTGAGTGCTTCTAGCAGATGCGGCGAGTGTAGATATTATAGGTAATTTCAAATACTTAAAACTTTAAAATTCGATATCTCTGGAACGAAAAATATTCCTTTCTGTCGATAAGTGATTCTTATGTAAAATTGGACGGGGAATACGATGGTGAGGTCAAATTTAAAAAATAAATAGGGCTGTTTTGAGATACGGCCATTTAAAGTTTTCAATTGCGCAATACAGATAGAAAACATATTTTAATCTAAATGTTGATCGCGGAAACGGATTCTACGTCCAATTTCCTTCAAAATTGAGTCTAAGACCGACCCTCTAAGATTTGTGGTTCCTGAGTTATCGTCGTTTGAAGTTAGGGGTTTCGCTCAAAAATCGCCAAAAAGTCGATTTTTTGGGAGGGTACAAAAATGGAGGGGGTGGTCCGATTTGGATGAAATTCGGGATGTTTGCATGTTTTGATAGTCTCAACAGCTCTGCCAAATTTGAGCAGAATCGGAGATGGTAATTTTCAAATGGTGTTCCGCTTCAGGTGGAATGACCCATATTCTGATATCAAAATCATTTTTGTAATTGTCTGCTCTACAATTTTGTAGAACATTGTTACACTCTAAAAAATAACCCTGCAAAGTTAGAAAAAAACACGAAATTAAAAAAAATAAAATTTTTGTTCTAAATAAAAAAATGACCCTTCGTTTAAAGGACACCGAACTTACCCTCATAAACCCACTGACGGCATAGTCACCCCCGGTAAGCTCCATCCTGCTGCGATATTAAGCTAATGATTATATGGGCCAATAAAAACTCCATGTTTACTTTCGGATACGGTTCAACCTTATCAGCGACCGTATCGCACGTTCCCGCGCCAACGCACTTTTCTGCAATGTTTGGCCCAGATTGGAGCTCAAATGGAATAAAAACAGTCTCTAATCCTTACTTATGTGTCTCTTTCTGTAAGCCCAAATACTGTAACTGTTGCCGTTGTAGAAACGGTACCGGATTTGGATTGAGTTTGCTACCTTATTCTCAGCATTCGGACGGAGTTTTCCCCCGCCCGGCAAAACCTGCTGTTCCGTGTAACTCGGTCAAATCCACATATTATAGTTAACATTTCAGCTATACTTTGTAATGGCACAGTAAAAATTTGTTATCATTCTAAAATCAAAGAACTTTGTGGACACAATTTTTTCTACGGATGAACTTAAACCGCATTGCCTAATATAATAATGATGTGACATTTTATACTGTGTACCCCTTTTCACTCGGAAATCGTACGTGGAATTCAAAGCCCGGCACCGTTCAATGTGAGTTGCCCTGCTCTAATCATCGCTTGAATAAACGAAATCCTTCCATAAATCTGTCCCCGTTCCGGAGAGATGAAACCATGGAAACCAATCCGGCACCCTCACTTGGTCTGAGCTGTCAGTATGACGGGACGCAGCTTCGCCGGCAAACCAGTGGCCATCCATCTAGTGTGGTTCCATCGCACAAAGTCCAGCAGTTTCGTCTTGAATGGGGGCGAAGGACTTTTCGGTGTCCAGACTGGGCAAAGCGGCGTGTGCCCAAGAATTATGTCTTTAGCTTTGGCAAGGCATGTAATTTGTTAATTATGGTTTCAAATGAAATCCTTCCCATGGCCGCCCGAAACGAGGCCTTGATGCCTTTTGATATACGATATTGTATGATCAGTGGAAAGCTAGCTGGAATAGTTATACACTACACACATTAAGCTGGAAATTGGCCAAGGCCTTTCACGTTGTGCTTTATTGAAAGGGTTTCTTGTCAATGGGAACCAATCTTATGGCTTGGATTAATTATCCTGGTTCTTGGACGATAGAGATTGAACTGGTTTCAATTAAGGGAGCCATTCAAAATTTGCTGGTCTTTTCATGATTGAACAAGAGTACACTGATATTGCTATTAACTTAAAATTTCCAAGCTTTCAAAGATATTAAAAAACAAAGCAAATTCCCTAATGAAATTGAAATTATATCAAAGTCCATCAATCTTTGGCATCTAAAATCACTTGTTTTATGACGAGTAAATTGAAAAAAAAAAAACATGTTTTGTTAAAAACACTCAAATCCCTGTAGGATTTGCTACGATTATGACATCTACTGGATGGTTACTTATTTTGTGAGCACAACCTTAATTTTAGGATCTAATTGTACCTCATCAGAAACGACTGGTTACATCGTATTGGTGATTCAACACCTAGCAGCTATCGAACCCGCAATTCCCTGTTGTATGGGTGAACCAATGACACAAAATAGCTTCATTGGCCATAGGGAAGGCCTTACAAAGTTTGAGCCGAGTAAAATTCCTATCATTGTTACTTTTGTTTAACAAAATGAATGAACGAAGAAGAGTATTTTTTTTTCGGTATTTTTTCTTTAATTTTAATTTTTGTATTTTTCAACCCGGCTGAAATTTTTTTGGTGCCTTCGGTATGCCCAAAGAAGCCATTTTGCATCATTAGTTTGTCTATATAATTTTCCATACAAATTTGACAGCTGTTCATACAAAAATGATTTATAAAAATTCGAAAATCTGTATCTTTGGAAGGAATTTTTGATCGGCTTGGTGTCTTCGGCATAGTTGTAGGTATGGATAAGGGATACACTGAAAAAAATATCATACACGGTAATTTTTTTTTGGTTATTTTCAATTTCACTTTTGTCACTAAAACATGATTTGCAAAAAAAAATATTTTTTTTATTTTCTGATATGTTTTAGGAGACATCAATGCCAACTTTTCAGAAATTTCCAGAATGGGCAAAAAATCTTTGACCGAGTTATGAATTTTTGAATCAATACAGATTTTTAAAAAAAATCAATATATTGGTCGCAAACATTTTTCAACTTCATTTTTCGATGAAAAATCAAATTTGTAATCAAAAAGTACTTTAGTGAAATTTTGATAAAGTGCACCGTTGTAGCCATTTTGAGGTTTTTATTTTTGATAATAGTAGCAGATATTCATTTTTTTAAATTAATACCCTTGTTTGCCCATTCTTGAAAAAATATTTTTGGAAAGCTGAGAAAATTCATAAAATATTACGTTAGTCTTGATTTAAAAAATGAAAATGTATTTTTTTGAAAAGATCGGAAAATTTCACAGAGGTTTCATAATAAACATTGAAAATCGGACCATTAGTTGCTGAGATATCGACATTAGAAAATGGTGGGTTGACACTTAGAAAAAAATCAATTTTCCTGTTTTTAAAGCTTTGCTTGACAATATCTCAGCAACTAAGGGTAGTTGAAGTTGAAAAATTTTTGCGATCAATATTTGATTTTTGAAAAAAAAGCCCCTAAAACATATCAGAAAATAAAAAATAAAAATAGTTTTTTTTGCAAATCAAGTTTTAGTGACAAAAAATGAAATAAAAAATCACCAATTTTTTTTCTACCCTGTATCATATTTTTTTCTGTGTAGTCTTATCCATACCAACAACTTTGCCGAAGATACCAAGTCGATTAAAAAATTCCTTCCAAAGATACAGATTTTCGAATTTTCATAAATCATTTTTGAATGAACAGCTGTCAAATTTGTATGGAAAATCATAATCCATATATGGACAAACTAATGATGCAAATGACTTCTTTGGGGTTGCCGAAGGCACCAAAAAAAGTTTTAGCCGGATTAAAAAATACAAAAATTAAAATTAAAAAATTAAAAATCGATATCGTAGAGAATTGCTTAGAAGAGGTAGACTAAAATTGCCACATTTTTTATACAATTTCCTCCATTCTTGATTACTACAACATCTCAAATTATAAATCACTTACTGACTATCATGATATTGCTAATTTAGCATCAGTCTACACGAAAAAAAAAAACACTCAGTTTAATTCTGAAGATATCTGACGTCCCGTCACGACGTTCTATCGTGTCACCCACAAAACTACGACCGAGAGAGGGTGCATAAAATTTCCTCCCCAGCAAATTGCAACATTCTGCGCGCCGGAAGTTTGCCCTTGTCCTTGTGTCCCCCCATGCATTTTCATCGTGTGGGTGAGGGTTGAAAGTTAAGGATCAAAAGTTGAATAAAAAAAACTGCAGACTACATAGAACAGAAAAAAAACTTGTCTTTTTCACGATACTTTTTTGTCGCTGGTCACCACTTCAAAAGAGGTAACAAATAATGTCAAGCGTTATGTTGTGGTCCCGGAGGGTCCCCGCATAAAAAAGTACCATATCAAAACTTTTTCTCATATGGTAATTGAACTTTAAACTATATTGTTACTACCATTTCCTAAAATGTTTGACTACTATTTTAGAAATGGTATATATATGGTTGGCATGAATTTTTACTATCTCTCAAATGGTTTAACCATCTGGCATAACGGTGGTTAGCAATGGTAACCTTAAAAAACTCAGTACTATTTTCGTCTAAAAACTGTTTGTTGTATGGTTAAGAAATGGTTTAAGTACTATTTGGCAAAAAGTAACCTTAAAACAAACAGTTCACAAATAGTTTAATATAGTTAAATTTTATTTTTGGGAATTTGTAAAAACGATTTCACAAACAGTTACCATTTCTCAAAGTGTCATTGTATGATCCAATATGGTAATCAAATGGTAATTTTTTATCCGGGTCGTCATCATTGGACAGTGTGTAAAACATTCGTGAAATAAATATTTATTAACAAAAACAGAGCCTGCAATTTGTTTTTTTTTTCTGGTTGAAATTTAAAAAAATATGTAATTTTTGATTTGGATCATTTTTGATCTGGAAACAAAAATTGTTTTTTAAGTTTTTAATAACATTGTAAAAATTCATTAGATTGTTTTTAGCCACCTCCTTAAAATTTTCTTATCTTAAAAAAAACAACAACATTTTGATTTGTTTCACAATTTTCTTTTAAATAAATTGTTTATAGATTTAGATTTTATATTATTAATAACAAAATCTACCACTTTTTACCAAAAAGTCCCAACTGTTCACCATCTGCGTTGGCCACAGACTAGCCGTCCCACGACACCCCGACTTTGCGGTGGAATAGTGTTGTTTGCGGTACATTTTCGCACGAAATCGAGAGTGAAATGGATTTGAGAACCATCACCGCCGGCAAGTGCTCTGGCGGAAACTTACCAGCACATTTTCCAACCATCAGCAAGCGCGCAGTCTTGTCTGGGGCTTCGACTCAAACCAGAGCTAAATTTTAAACCACTTTTCTTGCCAGCTGTCGTTTGCCCCTTTATTTCCTAAATTTGTTGTTTGAGAAATATAATTCCTTTTTTTTTCACTGAACTGTGATAAATTGTTAGACATGTAATTTCAAAGGAAATTGAGTTTATTTTTAAAATTATAATAATATTTTTAACAAATCGTGTTTTTTTATGTAGCAACAGGAAATTGTTAGGAACATTTACTGCATTGTAACAATGTTCCTCAAATCCTAATTATTTTAAAATTAAAAGTGCTCAAAATAATAGCGATTTTAAAATCAGAATGAATAAAATTTTAGGGTCGATCCATAAACCGCGTAGACTCCTTTTTATGATTTTTTTTTCATTGAATATAAATTGAATTCTGATAGTCAGGCATCGTAGCGGTATTCGTTAAATTAAAAAATATTTTTTTTTATATTTTTAAGGTACAAGTATCAATTTTGGGAAAAATTGATCATTAATTTATGCAAAAAGTTAAAATAAAAATAATATAATAAAATATGGTTAAAGCATGTGTTAAGAAAATAAATAGAGAAAACTGTTAAGAAATCTCGATTTTTTCAACTGTTTAAAAAAATAGTCTCACTAAAATATTCTGAACTTTTTAAACATTTATTTTTAATACACTTTGCTATTTGCTTTGAATGGGTTAAATTGTGTTCGCTTTTTGAGCAGTTCCCAAACCAGCCTGTCTATGGAGTTGCCAGCAGATTTCTGTTATGGCCATTTGGTGCCAACTCCGGGCGCAAGTCTCTTTCGCCACTCAGGGGGGCTTAGTTTGGTTTCGCTGTTGCGCCCCCTTCGAAGAAATATAAAAAAAAACACCCACGCCAAATGATAGTGGCAAGGATAACCCACGCCACCCGCAATATCGGATCGGCAAGGATCTAGATCCTCCTTGGGACTACGACGACTACGACGTTCCGGAACGACAAACCGGGGAAAATTTTAAATCCGACAACTTTTGGCTTATGCATATTTATACGGCGCGCGCTCGCAGACGAAAAAATGGCCCCGACTTGCAGGAAGTGAAATATATATGATGTTGCGTATATAATATGTTTATATTACGTTTTTATTTCGATACGCGACGAGCTGGCCAAACCTACCCAATTTTCCGCAAACAGAATGTTCAGTAGGGTGCCCAGAATATGGGACTTTTTTTTTCAAAACCTCGCTCCACAAGCTGAATATTGTTCCTTGACCAATTTTAGGACTCTGGGCCAAATATGAGCAAAATCGGTCATCATTTACCCATTGATACTCGGAGGTGAAGTTTGTATGGGAAAAATCGAAAAAATTAATGGGAAACTCAAGTTTCTTACGGAGCAGGGGGTTCAATTTTTCTGGGCACCCAAATGTTCAGTCAAGTTGTTTGGCCGCGTAATGGCAGTATTTTTTGGCGGATAAACCGTGGGGCCGTAAAGTCATTCGCGGGGATGTTGTTTGTGAAACTTGGAGAGGGGAGGCTACGGTTTGAGGGGATTTGTTGCAGATTGCTGCAGAAGAGAGCACAATTCGGGGGTTTGCATCGCTGGCTTTTTGATTGTCATGTCGCGGTTGTTTATCAGTTTGGCTGTTTTTATTTTTACATGGAAGTATTCGAAGAACGTGAGCGGTGTGTAAATGAGATAGATTGCAATATGCATTCGTTTTGTATGGATGTATTTATGAATTTGCACTTAAGTTTATGTAGATTGTAGTCGAATACTACTCTGATAAAGTTAAATTATCCGCACTAAAAATATCGCTCGAAAAATTAACTTCCTAAATATTCCTAATAGATCTATCTTTACGTATACTTACCGACTCAGAATCAAATTTTAAGCAATTCTTAGTCTGTGCATTTGAACGAATTTTTTCCAGATTTGTTCCATTCGGTCCATAGCATGGTGTTGAAAATTGTTAAGCTTAATTTAGTTTTTCAAAAGTTATACAAAAAATATTTGTACGGATGTACATTATCTGAAAACATAAACATTTCCCGCTCGAATGTCTAAAATCATATGTGGAAACTACATTGTGAGTAATTGAACTTTTCAGAACTTGTATCGAAAAGTAATCTTTCTCAATGTTCTTTAGATTTGAACGGTGGACGGGCTTATCTAAAATTGAGCTCAAATGATTTTTCAAATTGCAAACTTGTTTTTTCAGCACTTGTCTTTTGTATCTAACTCGTTGAATCTGGATAAATGTACGACTTTTGGTGAAAAACTTGCTCAAACTACTATTTCAATTCCGTGAATGATGCGATTGTGGGTAGTTTATGTATTATAATTATTTAGGAATTTTACTCAAATGTATCAAATGAAAAACCAAATTTCTGTTAAGCTGTCATATTTGAAACCAACTTGATAGTATCGATCGGTTCTGATTCAGGAGGGTTGTTTTTGTATTGTACCGTAAACCGGGTGACATTGATAGGATTTCAATTTATTTTTGGAATATTTTTCAACTGGTAAGATTTTTCTCAAGATTATTATTTTTAAACGTGTTCTAGGGTAGGCCACACAATGTCCATGCACTATTTTTAAACAAGTTTTTTCAATAACGTTAAAAAAATATTACGCTACAAATTCTTAGTTTGAATTCCGGGTGATTTTGATAGTTAAAATCAGATTTAAGGTTTTCAAACATTATTTTTACGTCAATTCTACCATCACTAAGGTTGTTGATGTCGAAAGAAAAAAAATGATCAATGTTTATATTCAGTTAACTAAGTTTATATGCTTTTAAACAAAGTACATATAAATTTTAAGTAAAATTGTTAAAAAGTCAGAATTTTGCCTGAAATTCGTTAAAATGTGATTTGCTCATAAAATTAATGATTTATATTGCATTTAAAACTGAATTCGAAGCACGAATCAAAAGTTTTCACATTTTATGTAAAATTTGTTCTACTGAAAATGCTTATAAATTTGGAGTTTTTTTATTATGGTTCAATAAAACATTATATTTATTATTTGCAAACTTATTTTACATTCTCCTAGTGGAAAATTGTCCAAGAATCCGAAAATGCACTGATTCAAAATCAGGTTCATTGAGAAAATCATAACACTTCGAGAAGAAAGAAAACTGAATTCGAAGCACGAATCAAAAGTTTTCACATTTTATATAAAATTTGTTCTACTGAAAATGCCTATAAATTTGGAGTTTTTTTTTATTATGGTTCAATAAAACATTATATTTATTATTTGCAAACTTATTTAACATTCTCCTAGTGGAAAATTGTCCAAGAATCCGAAAATGCACCGATTTAAAATCATGTTCATTGAGAAAAACATAACACTTCGAGAAGAATAAAATAACGCTTTTCATCAACATTTTCTTAATAATAGTTAACTAACTTTTTGAACTTTTCAAAATTTTATGAAAACTTCTTCTTGATGTACTTTGAACACTTCTCTACCACGGTCAGTTTGATTCCATACTATTCCGTACGTATTTAATTTGTACTCTTCATTTTGCGAAAAAATCTATCGAAGTCACCCCGTTTTACGGTACATAAATTTGATAAGTTTCCTTACCGGAGCGTTTGGTACGGTACGTCCACGCATCCTTCCTCCCCTGTAGATTCTGTGAAATGTGATCCGTTCTCAGAATCATCTCTGCGGTAAACACAACGTAGTTGGGCTGGCCACTTTAATTTTTGCTATACATTTTGGGGTGTTCTCGGATGCACTGCAATTACTAATATTGACAAGAAAAGTGCTTGGGGCGTTATCTAATCACAAGATTTTCCAGCATGATTTCATCGGACTAGCTGCTTTTGTGTTAGATTAGATTAGACATCAATTTGATTAGTTTCTTCATTTTTGACGCGGTTTTCCCTTTACAATTTCGTTTTTTCAAAACGATTTTTTGAAAAATAATTTGAATGTTCGAAAGGATAGTTTCTTTATTTCATTAGAATATTATCATTTTGGCATAGACAGTCTTATCGTTTTACAGTGTTTTTTTTTCCTTTCTTTCTTAAATAAACCTAATAATTTTGCGCTAGAATCAATGGGATCGAAAATGGGAAAATTCTGTTTTGAGTCAGATTTTCCTATTTAAAATTTATCTTCGAAAAAACTTCCTCACTCCATGCAGATGTAAATCTTTCCGGGATGCTTCAGTTCGATCACTTTACTGCAAGCAACTTGCTTTCCATCCGATTTGGGAGCTGCTGCACCTCCTTCGTTGATAGCTACAACTATCGCGTCAGTTTTCGGCTTTGAGTCCAACTTCCCGTTGCTGCTCTTCTTCGAACACTTGGTTGCTGCTTTTGTAGTTTTCATTCCGAACGGGTTCGGAACTCCCTTTTGAATCTTCCGCTTGAGATCGCTTATTCGACTGAAGATTTTGATAATGTTTTTGAATGGATTTGGAAAAGAGACTCCGCCTAGGAAACCACCACCGGTTGGCCTTTCTTGGTTCCTTGAGGAGGAGCCGAATCCATTACCTAATCCGCCAAAGGTCTGGAGGAGCATCCCGAGTGGAGATTTCGTCGTGGTTCGTCGTGTAGTCCTTGTCGTTGTCGTTGAAGGAGTCGTTGTTGTCGTAGATTGAGTTGTGCTAGTTGACTCTGTAGTTTGATCCAATGTAATTGCAGCGATTGGCGATTTCTCGGTCGTTATTCTGCTTCTCTGTTTGCTGTCGGTGTCTACCGGTTGGAAATCCTTGCAGATCGGACAAACGGGACACTTTTCACACGGAGGACACGCGCACTTCTTCCTTCGAGAAGACGGATTCTTGCTTCTTCCCGAGCTCGAAGTCTGTCTGTAGTTTCGTTTCCCGTGTAGTTCCTCCTCGGTTCTATCGTGAAGCTTTAGCTTTCGTCCTCGACCTGTCGGCCTGCGACCACGTGATTCAGCAAGCCCACTCGAAGATCGTCCTTTTTTCCCCGCAGCTTCACACAGCGTCCACCACTCCAGGCAGACTATACAGCCCAGCGTCAACGCCAGGAACCACCGAAGGTTCATCGTGCCGTAAAGGTCGTCGTAATACTGCGCCACGGCTGTTACGTAGCGGCGCTGTTATATACACTGGAACAAATGTTTTCTGTTTGGACCTCGCAAGTCAAAACGGAACGCTGCAGTTCCGTAAATTTGGGTTTGTGCCCGAGAATTGGAGCACTTTTCGGGCGGGCATTTTTGTTTTGCGAAACGCCCAAGTTCATGGTTGGCAGCAATTTGGAGAGGTGTGGGGCGTCTGAGAATTGATAAATTTTATCACGTGCCGCGTCACGTTTTGGATTCGTGGGCCGGCGCTGGGGTTATGTAAGAGTTTTATTTAATAAACACTGCAAGCAAAAGGTGGCAGGATTGTTGAAAGACGATTAAATCATCTTTAGGAAAGGTACATTCAACTTCGTTACTTCAAATTAAAAAAAAAAGATTTAAAACAGATATTTTGAGTCAGTTCACAATAAAACCACCGACATAAAAAATATATTCTTTTCAAAATATAAGAAAATAATCTAATGTTGAAAGAGTATCTTAATTTTCTTCAGTTAACTTTATTGCATAGATACACAGTATTCACAATGACACCAAATGCTCAGTAAGATCAATCTAGTGATAAGAAGTCTCAATTTGGAAGAAACCAGATTTAGGTCTCATTAACAGCTTGATTGGTTGAATCGACGAAACTTACTACACTGTTTTTTTCGAATGGAAATAAAGACAACTGGCGCCTTCCAGACTAGTTTTGTACTGTTCCAGTCTTTCCTAAGCAAAATAGGTTTTGGTTGTTTTGAAGGTTGCGCAATTTTCATTTGTTTTAAATTATTTTCAGATCAACGTTTTTACTGATATACTGATATGACTGATTGACCCCGTAATCGTGAATTGTGTTCATGAATTTATTCATGAGTATGGTGCATTTGCACTATAAACGTGAATTTATTCCTTCGTGTTTCTTAAATTCTTTCTTAAATCCGTGTATGTGTGAAACTTTTCCATGACCAAAAATACAATTTGCATCATTGGTTCGTCCAATAAAATCTATTCTCGGGATTTTTTTTTCAAAAAACTTAAAAAATTTAATGGATTTATAAGTCTAATCTGCTAAAAACAATTTGAAAAACATTTTCCTGCATTAAAAATCATATGAGCATGTTCGGACTCGATTTAAAATATTCTGATTTTTTGTAAAATTCAAATGTTTAGTACCGCAAAAAATATTTTTTTCGCCAAAATAAAATGTTCCTCAAAACTTAGATACTTTAAAAACTATTGATTGTAAAATAACTGGCTGGTGTAAAACGAATTTTAAAACCCTTTTCTGTATTCAAATGTCTATACCATTTCTTGTAATTTAAATATTCATTTTTTTTGCCCCTCCTCGACTTTGGTTAGAGTCGAGGGAAACTTCAAAAAATATTTGCAACAGCTTTAAAACCTTATCCTAAAAAATCCTGAAAAATTGCTAACTCTGCTAAATGAATTTTGACTAGCTTTTATCATAGTTCTAAAGATGCATGATCTTTCATAAATCAAGATATTGCTGAAGCAAATTTTTGTGTGAAATGTCGTATTAAAAATGGGTAGATTTTTTAAGAGTGTAACTATTTTTTCTGAGAAGTCCCAAGCAATATTTAATATCTGAAATAATCATTGAATTGCTCAAATCATGCTTTAAAATGTGTTAACTGGTGTGACATTGATAGCCAGAGTGACTTTTTTTTATTTGTACAACATCAAATATAACAATCACATTTTCACTCAAATTGTATTTGAAATAAAAATATGCTTTTCAGTTTCAAAATCTGAAAAGTGAAGTTTGAGAACCACAGTGCTCAATAAAAACTGACGACATGCTGTCGCAATAGTTTGATTCAAGGTTTGATTGTTCTGTGGAAATTGATGAAGTTGCTCTCCTACCGAATTGGCTTTTTTTGTTTTTGTATCTTATATGACAAAGCCATTGTCCTTGGCAAGACTTAATGAAATGGCGACTCTATAACCCTTTTTGCTGCTCACAGCTAATCTTACCCAAGTACTCTTCAAGCCCCAGTTTTCGCTTCATTAGACCTCTAAAAACATTCTCTCCATTGGAGCTCATCGAGCTCGGACTGACGCTTTGATGGATGACGCAGCGGCAGTTCGACGATAATGTGCGATGACAGTGCGCAATAGTTTAACGTCTTCATTTCTCCGGAAGCCACCATGATTCGGTACAAATTTCCCCACTCTGTCACGGGCTGTCGTCAAACGTCAACCGGCCGTCATCGAAACCCACCAAAACGGCGGAGAAAAACTAGTGATTGCCATGCTTCATCTCTCCGAGTGGCCACGTGGGAGGGAGGGAGGAAGTGGGACGATAATCTGATTACGTTCATCTAATTCATTCTTTCAGGCAGTCTCCGGCGGCCAAAATCCTTCCCCCGTCATTCGATTGGAGGTTTTTTTGTGTTTGTTCTTCCGGAGGACCAACGACCAAGTACTTATTAGATTCACAGCTATCAGTTGGGCACGTTCCCAGTTCAATCGCAGACCACGAGGCTAGCTGCTCCGGACCGCCCTAGAATACCGATAAATTCAACATACATCATCCGATTAGATAAATTGGAGAAGAGGCGGACTCCCGGACAAACATTAGCACAATAATGCTGCAGAGTATGGTTTGACGGTGGCATTTGTGCGGAATTCTTACTTAAAAAAATTGTATCTTAGAACTATTTTATCAAATACACTGTATAACTAGTAATATTACATCTGTGAATTGGTGGCAGATTTTGTTTCAAAAAAGTGTAATTTTAATTAAATTTGACATTTTTAAACACATTTTCTAGGGTTCCAAAATTATTATTTTTTTTGTGTAATCACAATGTTCGTGAGTTTGTTACCAAGCCCAATGATTGTTTTTCGGATGAAATTGTTAGAATTAACATTATGCTTCAAATTTTAATTGTTTACATTTTGACGAGTGCTGAAAAAATCACGATTTGCCATGAGTTGGATACAACATTTTTGCAATTCCAAAAAATTGGCTTCCTTTTAAACTTTAAAACAGTATCGGAACGGACGAAGTTTCACAACGGAATTGCAAAAAAAGTTGAAATAAAACTAATATAAAATTTCGAGTTTAAACTTCAAACATTAAAAAAATTACGCTACAGATATTTGTTTTCACTATCACCTAAAAGTTATATTATAACAGAGTTTTTTTTTTGAAAAAAAAAAAACTTAAAAACTGCAATGCTTAATTAACTGCAGTGACATGTCCTGCACATGAGTATGGTCAGCTTAATATCTCTCTAGAATTTTAATACTGTCAACTAGACCGAATCGACAGTTTTAACCTTTTTTTTACTCACGTAGAAGAAATACAAAGGTGTACTAAGAGTCCAAATTGGCATTTCAAAGCTTCTAAGAATGCTGTTCCTTTTTAGACTGTAGTAAATTGATAATCGAAAAATTCAAGTTATCTAAAATTTTGAAACAAAACATTGTGCTTCATTTTTGAATTGAAGTGATAAATCATCTGAAAATCCTAATTTTTACCAAAAAATATCGTAGAAACTTAGATGTTATGAAAAACATAGAAACCTCATTTTGCGTCGATTTCTCTGAAACCAGATTTTTTTTTACAATCTTTAAAAAGCGGTTTGTAGATTTGCACAAGACGTAGACATTGCTTCAAAACGTTACGCCACCGCATTAAAAGAGGTTTTTATTGTTTAATGCATTTTAAAAACCTTTTCAATAAAAACTTTGCTACATTTTTAATACATATTTTATGTTTATGCCTAGCCTTTTTTCATGTAGCCCTTTCAGTCCTCCGGAGGTATAAACAATTCCAAAAATATTTGCAACGACTCAATTTCTTAATCTGTTTCAACATACCTAGTTTGGGAAAAATCACATTTTATCACAAAATTTCAACACCAAATCGCGTTTAGTTGATTATATATATTTTGAGGAAAGCATCGCTGGGATGAATCATATTTGTTTTTAAAAAAACACTTCTTAGAACTTATTTTTGGAACAATTTAGCTAATAGAAAGAAAAATCGAACAGTTCTAGGATTTTATTTTTTTTTAACTTATTTAATGATCGGATTTTGGAAAACAATTCTTTGATTTGTTAGTATAAAAGTAATTTTTAATAAAAGATAAGGAAAAGCTTTTACTTGACGGGATCACAAAGTTTATTTTGCACAAATTTGCATAGTTTCTGAGAGAGTCCTACAATATCTTTATTAATCAATTTCGGCGCTTTGTTTTGACATCATATTGATGTTTCAAATAATTATGAACAACAGTTTTAAAATATGCTGGAAAAATATGTTTTAAATAAATTAAAGGAACTTTTTTTGTAATGGGTGAAATTTTTTGAAATTAGTTCATAAACCTTGAACTGGTATTTTCATTTTTTTAGGTTCTCTACTCATAAGGTTTCTTCTTCTTCGTAAATTTAAAACGCTTAGATTTTTATAACACAGAAGAGATCTTGGGATAAATGGAAATTAACATGATTTATGGAAATAAAACTCAAACAGTCATTATTATTATTAGTTTTGCCTTCCTCACTGAGGTGAGGCTATAATCCTGCTCAAAAAATAAACTTTTTGTTTAAAGCTCGTAGACCCACCTTCATGTATACACATCGACTCAGAATCAAAAACTGAGCAAATGTCTGTGTGTGTGTATGTGTGTGTGTGTAAGTATGTATGTATGTGTCCAAAATTCTTGCCAAGTTTTCTCAGCACTGGCTGGACCGATTTTGATCAAACCAGTTGCATTCGACTTGGTTTAGGGTCCCATACATCGCTATTGAATTGTTTCAAGTTTCGATAAGTAGTTCAAAAATTATACATAAAAATGTGTTTTCACATATATCCGGATCTCAATTAAATGTATGTAAACTTTGTCGAGATCCACCATCCGTCCCATCGATGGTTAGGTTATCCAAAGACCTTTCCAACGAGTCCAGAACATTGAAGATCTGGCAACCCTGTCTTGAGATATATCCACTTAAGTGATATTTATGTACTATTTGGAAGCCGGATCTCACTTAAATGTATGTAAACTATGTCCGGATCCATCATCCGACCCATCGTTGGTTAGGTTATCAAAAGACCTTTCCAACGAGTCCAAAACATTGAAGATCTGGCAACCCTGTCTCGAGATATGTCCACCTAAGAGTTATTTATGTACTATTTGGAAACCGGATCTCACTTAAATGTATGTAAACTATGTCTGGATCCGCCATCTGACCCATCGTTGGTTAGGTTATCAAAAGACCTTTCCAACGAGTCCAAAACATTGAAGATCTAGCAACCCTGTCTTGAGATATGGCCACTTAAGTGATATGTATGTACTTTTTTATTCCGAATCTAAAAAGTAGATGAAATTTGTGTCCCCATCATATCACCCATTGTTGGTAATGAGTGAGGAAGGCTCCAACCACATAGGTGGATTAAGTTAGTTTTTAAAAGACACTTTACCATTGCAATGGCATTTGAGTCGTACTCAAACAGTTGTACATTAAATTTGGTCCCGAAAAAATTTCATTTAAGTCCAAAATTTATTTTTTTATTTATTTTCTTCAGAAAAAATATTTTTTTTAATCACCGCACATCCCACTCCAAGACCGATCGTATTAAGAGCGGGGCATCCTGACAATAGTGAAAAACAAAAG